>NC_091560.1:42525458-42537958 GCF_042767895.1 Penaeus vannamei
TATTCCCCTTTTCCTTACTTCCCCGCTCATCCCCGTCTTTCTCCTTTACTCCCTTCCTCCTCTCTCCCTTGGTTCTCCGCTCTTCTCTTTCTCTCCTCTCTTCCCCCTCTCTTTTAGCACCTTACTTTCACCCTCTCCCTTTCATATCCATTCTCTCCTCGTCTCTCTTTCTTCCTCTCTCTATCCCTTCTTTCGCTTCCGGCCACTCCTCCCTTCTCGCTCCATCGCCCCTTCTCCTTGGCCTCTTCTTTTCTCTCTCCCTCCTCCCTCTACCTCTCCCTTTCCTTCCTTCGTTTCATTCCCTCTATCTCCCCTTCTCCCTCTTCTCTCCCTGCTCACTCAGTCCCCCTTTCTCCATTCTTTTCTTACACTCCTCTACCCACTTCTCCTTCACTCCTTCCCTTCTCCCTTTTCCTTCCTTTGCACTCTTCTCCGTCCCCCTCTTCTCCCTTCCCCCACTCCTTTCTGCCTCCTTATTCCGCACTCCTCCCCTCCCCCTTCTCCCCCTGACCAGTCCTCCCCTCCTCCCCTCCCCCACCCTCTCTTTTCCCTCCTCCTGCTTCCACCCCTCCCTCCCTCCTTCCCCCCCCTTCCTCCCTCCTTCCACCCCTCCCTCCCTCCTTCCACCCCTCCCTCCCCTCCCCTCCCCTCCCTCCCTCCCTCCCCCTCCTTCCCCCTCTCTCCCCCTCCCTCCACCCCTCCCTCCCTTCCTCTCCTTCCACCCCCTCCCTCCTTCCACCCCTCTCCCTCCCTCCTCCTCCCCTGCTTCCACCCCTCCCTCCCTCCCTCCCCTCCCTCCCTCCCTCCTTCCACCCCTCCCTTCCTCCCTCCTTCCACCCCCTCCACTCCCTCCCTCCCTTCCACCCCACCTCCCTCCCTCCCTCCTTCCACCCCTCCCTCCCTCCCTCCTTCCACCACCCTCCCTCCCCTCCCTCCTCCCACTCCCTCCCCCCTCCCTCCCCTCCCCTCCCCTCCCCTCCCTCCCTCCCCTCCCTCCCTCCCTCCTCTCCCTCCCTCCTTCCACCCTCCCCTCCCCTCCCCTCCCCTCCCCTCTCCTCCCTCCCTCCCTCTCCCTCCTCCCTCCTTCCACCCATCCCCTACTCCCTCCATCCCTCCCTCCCTCCCTCTTCCTCCCTCCCTCCCTCCTTCCACCCCTCCCTCCCTCACTCCTCCCTCTCCTCCCTCCTCCTCCCTCCTTCCCACCCCTCCCTCTCTCCCTTCCCTCCCTCCCTCCCTCCCTTCCTCCCTTCCACGTGCCTCCCTCCTTCCCTCCTTCCCTCCCTCCTTCCACCCATCCCTCCCACCCTCCATTCCCTCCTCACGCTCCTTTATCTCCCTCCCCTCCCCTCCCTCCCTCCCTCCTTCCACCCCTTCCTCCCTCCTTCCACCCCTCCCTCCCTCCTTCCACCCCTTCCTCCCTCCTTCCACCCCTCCCTTTCCCTCCTTCCACCCCTCCCTTCTTCCACCCCTCCACTCCCCCTCCCCTCCCTCCTCCCTCCCTCCCTCCTTCCACCCCTCCACTCCCCTCCTCCCCTCCCCCTCCCTCCCTCCCTCCTTCCACCCCTCTCTCCCTCCGCCCTTCCCTCCCTTCGACCCCTCCACTCCTTCCCACACCTCCCCACCTCTCCCTCCTCCTCTCCTGCTCCCCGCTTCCACCCCTCACACCCTCCCTCCTCTTGCTCCCTCCCCCCCTCCCTCCCTCCCCTCCCCCCCTCCCTCCTTCCACCCCTCCCTCCCCTCCCTCCTTCCACCCCTCCCCTCCCTCCCTCCCTTCCCTTCCTCTTCCCTCCCTCCTTCCACCACCCTCCTCCCTCCCTCCTTCCACCCCTCCCTCCCTCCCTCCCTCCCCTCCCCTCCTCCCTCCCCCTCCCCTCCCTCCCTCCCTCCCTCCCTCCTTCCCTCCCTCCCTCCCTCCCTCCCTCCCTCCCTCTCCCTCCTCTCCCTCCCTCCTTCCACCCCTCCCACCACCCTCCTCCCTCCACTCCCCTCCCTCCCTCCCTTCCCCTCCCTCCCTCCTCCTCCCCTCCCTCCCTCCTCCCTCCCTCCCTCCCTCCCTCCCTCTCCTCCCTCCCTCCTCCCTCCCTCCTTCCACCCCCTCCCTCCTTCCACCCCCTCCCTCCCCCTCCCTCTCTCCTCCCCTCCCTCCCTCTCCTCCTTCCACCCCTTCCTCCCTTTCCCTCCTTCCTTCCACCCTCCCTCCCTCCCTCCCTCCCTCCACCCCCTCCCTCCCTTCCACTCTCCTCCCTTCCCTCCCCCTCCCTCCCTCCCTCCCTCCCTCCCTCCTTCCGCTCCACCCCTCCCTCCCTCTCTCCTCCCCTCCTCCTCCCCTCCCTCCCTCCTTCCTCCCTCTCTCCCTTCCACCCCTCCCCCACCCCCTCCCTCCCCTCCCTCCTCCCTCCCTCCCTCCTTTACCCTCCATCCTTTTTTCCCTCCTCCCCTCCACCCCTCCTTCACCCCTCCCTCCCTCCCTCCCTCCCTCCCTCCTCCTCCTCCCTCCTCCCTCCTTCCATCCCCTCCCTCCCTCTCTCCTCCCTCCACTCCCTCCTCCCTCCTCCCTCCCCTTCCTCCCTCCCTCCCTCCCTCCCTCCTCCTCCCTCCTTCCACCTCCCTCCCGCCTTCACACCCTCCCTCTCCTTCACCCCTCCCTCCTTCTGCCTCTCCTTCCCTCCCCTCTCCCTCTCCTCCTTCCACCCCTTCCCTCCCTCCCTCCTTCCCTCCCTCCCTCCTTCCTTCCACCCCTCCCTCCTCCCTCCCTCTCCTCCACCCCCCTCCCTCCCTTCACCCCTCCCTTCCCTCCCCCTCCCTCCCTTCCCTCGCTCCCTCCCTCCCTCCCTCCTTCCCCACCCTCCCTCCCTCTCTCCCTCCCTCCCTCCTCACTCCCTCCCTCCTTCCTCCCTCTCTCCTTCACACCCCCTCCCCTTGACCGACCTTGTGAGGCTGGCGTCGATTGGACCTTCAATGACGTTTATCATCGTGAGGAATCAAGTCCGAGATCAGATGAGTCACCGATTGTGGTCGATTAGCGGAAGGGACAAGGAGTGATTTTTTTTTCTTCTCTTTTTTGTATTGTTTGTATTCTGTTGTTGTTCTTTCTTTCTTTTTTTTCTTATTTGCGTTTGTATTGTTTTTTTTTCTTTCTTCTCTTTATCTTTGCTTGGATTTTTTTTTAGTGTAGTGGGTGTTGCTGTATTTCTTTCTTTCTTTCTTTATCTTTGCTTGTATTTTTATTTTTTCGTTTTTTTTTTAGTGTGGGTGTTTGTATTGTATATTTATTTATCTATTCATTTATTCATTTCTGTCTTTGCTTGTATTTTTTTTCGTTTATGTAATGTCTTTTTTTTCTGTTTTCTGTTATTGTTGTAATTCTTTTGATTATTTGTTTGTTTATTTGCGTGCCTCTGAGTTTTCCTTGTTTATTATTATTGTTCTTTTTTATTCGTGTTTGTGTGTCTTGGTGTTTTCAATCATCTATTCATTTATTTTTGAGAAAAGAAAAGAAGAGAAGAATAAAGAAGGTTGAAGAGGAGAAGGAGGAGGAGAAGAAGAAGAAGAAGAAGAAGAAGAGGAAGAAGAAGAAGAAGAAGAAGAAGAAGAAGAAGATGATGATGATGAGGATGATGATAAAGGAAGAGGAGGAGGAGTAAAAGAAGAAGAAAGAGCAGGAGGAGGAAAAGAAAAAAAAGAAGGAGCAGGAGGAGGAAAAGAAAAAAAGAAAGAAGGAAGAGGAGGAGGAAAAGAAGAAGGAGAAAGGAAGGGAGAAGAAGGACGAGGGTGGGGGAAGGTAACGGGTGAGGATGGTGTGCTGTATGTGGGCGGATATAGGTGTGGGCGGGGGGATAGAGAAGGAGCAGGTGGATGAGTGTGAAAGACTACCGGGAGAGAATGAATGAAAAAGAAGGAGGAAGGCGAGGAGAGGTGAAGAATTGTAGAGATAGAAGAAAGAGGAGGAAGAGGAGGTGGAAAGAGAAGATATAGAAGATGAGGAGGAGGAGCAGTGAAGAATTGAAAAGGAAAGAAGAAAGAGGAGGAAGAGGAGATGGAAGGGGAAGAAATGGAAGATGAGGAGGAGGAAGGAGAGAAAGAAAAAGGGGCATGTGAGAAGGCATTAGTCCATGATTATGGGGGGGGGGGGGGGGGGGATATTATCATGGGAGAATAGGGGGAAGAGAAAGTGGAGGAGGAGGTGAGCGTGTGAAATGTGGTCGAAAGTATGGGAGAGGAGAGAGAGAAGATAAGGTGGTGAGGACAGGAAGAGGAGTAAGGAATGGGGAGAGGAAGGAGGAAGGAGGAGGAGGAGGTAGTGTAGAAGGAGTAGAAGAAAAAAATAATAAAGAAAAGGAGGAGGGGGAAGACGGGGACGGGGAGGAGGAAGAGAAGGAGGAGGAGGACCAAGAAGATTTCGAGTAAAACGGAAGGAGGAGGAAGAACAGGACGAGAAGATACAACGCAAGGAAGAGGAGGCATAAAAGAAGAAGAAAAGGGAGAAAGAAGTGAAGAAGAAGAAAAAGGAGAAAGAAGTGAAGAAGAAAAAGGATAAAGAGGAGGATAAGAAGAAAAAAAAGGGAGAAAGAAGAAGGAAAGAAGTTGGAGTATGAGAGAAGTGCTAAGGAAGCAAAAAAAAAAAAAAAAAAAAAAAATCTATGTGAGACTTCCCCGACCGTAGTAGTCTCTGTGTCAAATGCACGACCAGAGATCCCCAAGGTCATGCAACCGTGTGCATGATTGTGCGTGTGTGGTTGTCTCACGTGGGGCGGGGATGCGGTGGGGTGGGGGGTGGGGGGTGGGGGGTGGGGGGTTAGCAGGTGGAGGGAGAGATCTAAAAGGAGGTAGGAGGAGAGAGGGGTGGGAGGAGGGAGGAAGAGGGAGGGGAGGAGGAAGAGGGAGTGAGAGGGAGGGGTGTTAGGAGGGAGGGGGACATGGAGAAGGGGGTGAGGGGTGAAGGGAAGGTTGAGGGGGAGGGTGGGAAGGGGTGAGGGAAGGTTGAGAGGGATGGAGAGGGGGAGCATAGGAAGTGGAGAGAGGGAGATCTAAGAAAGGAGAAGGGGATGGGAAGTGATAGGAAAAAAGGGGGGAAGGGAAGGGGAGAAAGGGGAGAGGGAAAGAGAAGGAGGAGGGGAGGCAGAGAGCGGAGAAGGGAATGGGAGAGAGCAGGAGGGAAGGGGAGAGAGAGAAGGGGGAGGGGAGAGGAGGGTAAGGGAAGCAAAGAGAGTAGAAGGGGAGGGGAGGAAAAGAGAACGGAGAGAAAAAGGGAGGAAGAAGAGGACGGGGATAATAAGAAGCGAAGAATCAACAGAGAAAATGGAAGAAGAGAACCGAGAATAAGGCAAGAGAATAGCCAGAGAAGCAAGGGAGACGAAGAGGGAGAACAAAGGAGGTGGGGAAGAGGGAGAGGCAGCAGAGAGGAGCTCGTCCGTGTGTGCTTTGCTGGGCTGGCTCGTCTAAAGATGTTTGCTTGCGTGTGTTTGTGCGTCGGCGTGTTTGATCTCTTGTCCCACCCTGTATGTCTTTGCTTTTTGTTCATCATGTTCCCAACACGTCTTGTTCTTTGCATGTTCATTACTATTATCGTTATTATGTAATCGTCTTCTTCGCATGGTTCTTATCATTTTTATTGTCTTTTTTTATTATAATCATTTTGGAGTAAATGTATTGCCGTTATCAAGATCATCATAGTTACTCATAATCATCAGTATCGTTATACTCATTATATTCATCATAACCATCGTGATGACCATTCTTATAGGTGTTATCATCACCATAATCATCATCACCATTTACATCAATACTACAACCCTCTCAAAAACCGTTACAAAAACCGTTACATCTAAAAACTCAACTTAAAAACTCCTACGACTGCAAAGAATACTCAAAAATCACTCTCCAAGTTAACGAAATGGTAATTTATTTAACACTATGCTGGTAAATTCATGCTTTTTGTGACTGTGAGTTAATAGAGCACAGGATGTGGCTGCGGTGTGAATCACGTGGTTTTTCGCTTTAATTACAGCCGCTGGGATACAGTAGTCTTGTTGTATCTATTCCTTCTCATGAATCCTGTATTTTCTGTATTTGCCAGAGAGTATTTGGTAAATTATATTGTATTAACTGTAGATTATTCATCGTAGTATATTGGTTAATCATGTTATGGTAATTAATTCAACTTTTGGAAAAGGTTAAATCATATTATTGTTATCAAACGGTGTCTGATCTTTATCCTTCTATATATATATGCATTTTTTAGGGATGATTCAGCATGCAATAGAAAAGTCACATGGGATTGTTTACAGAAGGACACGCCCATCTGACATTTGACACTTTGTAAAGGAAAACACATCCTTGAGAAAACACAGATCAGCTGATTCCTCTCCGAACGCCATTTTCGAAATTTCTCCGACAAAACTTTAAGATATCCTTATCACTACTATTCGTTAGCAATTAACACCCACCGATTACAATCAAGTAAGGCAGAGTTAACGCAAGACAAAGGTAATTATTATAACAAACCAGTAAAGAAGTTTTCCAACTCTAAACACCAGCATCCTATCGCCCTACTTGCTATGCCGACTGTTTACCTTATTTGGCAGCATAGACACGTACGCCACACCCAATATTATGTGCAGCCACGTCCCTTCGACATCACTGCTTTAAACATCAACAAAAACAAAAGAAAAATGAAGGAAAAAAAAGGTGCCTGGTGCGGTTTCCAACGAGAGAGGAACGGCTGTATGACGTAATTCGTGTCTTTTGCGGAAACTGTGAGTGTGTTTCTCTTCCGAATTCTTGATTGTCCTTTTTTTTAAGTGGCTTCCTCACCTTCACTCCATGCCCTCTACTCCACAGGCTCCTGCTCGATGTCTCTATCCCTCTCCCTCACCCACACGGGTTCCTCTCTCCTGTGTTTCTTTCTTTCTTTTTCTTTACTTGTCTTTCTTTCTTTATTTTTTTTCTTTTTCTTACTTTTTCTTTAGTTCTCTTTCTTTCTTTCTTGCGCTCTCTCTCTCTCTCTCTCTCTCTCTCTCTCTCTCTCTCTCTCTCTCTCTCTCTCTCTCTCTCTCTCTCTCTCTCTATCTATCTATCTATCTATCTCTATCTCTCTCTCTTTTCTCTTCTCTCTCTCTCTCTCTATCTCTCTCTCTTTTCTCTTCTCTCTCTCTCTCTCTCTCTCTCTCTCTCTCTCTCTCTCTCTCTCTCTCTCTCTCTCTCTCTCTCTCTCTCTCTCTCTCTCTCTCTCTTTCTCTCTCTCTCTCTCTCTCTCTCTCTCTCTCTCTCTCTCTCTCTCTCTCTCTCTCTCTCTCTCTCTCTCTCTCTCTCTCTCTCTCTCTCTCTCTCTCTCTCTCTCTCTCTCTCTCTCTCTCTCTCTCTCTCTCTCTCACTTCCCCCTGCCCCCCCCCCTCATTATATCATATTCCCCATCCTTTGTTTCTCCCTCCACTCCCTCTCTTTCTGACCTTACCCGTCCATGTATCTCCCCCCCCCCTCACCGTCCTCCCATCCATCCATCCTATGAACTCTACACATCCTTCTCTCCTTATCTCTATCTCTCCCTTCCCTTCTTCCACTGCCACTACCCTTCTCCCGGTGTATTTCTCTCATCTCTATTTCTTTCCCAGTCCCAAGTATTTCCTTCATTCATCTCTCTCTCTCTCTCTTTTATCTCTCTCTCTCTCTCTCTCTCTCTCTCTCTCTCTCTCTCTCTCTCTCTCTCTCTCTATCTATCTATCTTTTTATTTATCTATCTGTCTATCGATCTATCTCTCTCCATCTACAATCTATTCCTCCACCTCATCTCTGTCTCTCTCCTCTTTCTTTATGTCTGTCATTCTCTCCCCTCCTTTTCCCCTCATCTCTTCTCCTATTCTACCTCTACCTCGTCTCGCCGCCACCCCTCACTAGGTCAACCCCCAACCTCATATAATAACCCCCAACCCTCTCCCTCTCCTATGCCAACCCCCACCTCCTATCGCTCTCTGTTTTAACGCCCCCCCTTCCATCCCTCATCAGGCCAAACCCCCCTCCACCCGTATATAACACCCCTCCAACCCCCCGTATAACAACCACCCCACCCCTCTCCCACTCCCTATGCCACCCCCCCACCTCTACCCCCCTCCAACCCCCATATAGTAGCCCCCCATCCCTTTCCCTATGTCAACCCCCCCCCACCTCCACCCCTCCCTATCTCATCCCCCCCTCTCCCTCTCCCTATCTCAACCCCCACCTCCACCCCTCCCTATCTCAACCTCCCCTCCAACCCCCCACCCTTCTGCCACTCCCCACCTCCACCTCTCCCTATCTCAACCACCCCTAGCCCTCTACCACTCCCCCCAACCCCCCCACCTCCACCCCACCCCATATCAACCCCCCTCCATCCCTCCCTATCTCGACCCCCCACCCCCCCATCTCACCCACCCCCTCCATCCCTCCCTATCTGAACCTCCCCTCCAACCCCCCACCCTTCTGCCACTCCCCACCTCCACCTCTCCCTATCTCAACCATCCCCACCCCTCTACCACTCCCCCCAACCCCCCCCACCTCCACCCCACCCCATCTCAACCCCCCTCCACCCCTCTCTATCTCAACCCCCCATCTCACCCACTCCCTTCCACCTCTCCCTATCTCAACCCCCCCTCTCCCTCTCCCTCTCCCTAACCCCCACCTCCATCCCTCCCTATCTCAACCACTCCCACCCCTCAGCCACTCCCCACCTCCACCCCTCCCTATCTCAACCCCCCTTCCAACCCCTCACCTCTCTACCACTCCCCTCCCTAAACCCCCCCCCCCCAACCCCCCATGTACTCTACCTCCCCACCCTACGTTGCGGTGAAGAGAAGCTACCTCCTTGGTCGTGGAGATGGTACTCGAGGAAGCGGAAGTGTCTTTAATTATGAGAGAAGGAAATGATTCAAGCGAGGGCGTGAGAAAATGATTTGTCTCTGGAGGGATAACTTCCTTATTTGGATTTGGGGAAAGGAGGAGAGCTACGTGGGTGAAAATGCGAGAAAATGATGTAGGATGTGCGCAGAAGAGATGGAGAGAGTTGAAGGAGGGAAAGGAAGAGAGAAGAGAAAAATAGAGAGAGATTTGTGAAGCGTTCGAATGAAGGACAAAAAGAGAACGAAAGAGAGAAGACAAAATAGCCAATAAAAACAGACAGAGAGAGAGAGAGACTTGTGAAGCGTTCGAATGAATGAAAAGAAAGAAAAAGAAGAGATAGAAAATAAGACAAGAAAGAGTTTCGTAAAATGTCGAATGAATGAAAAAGAGAGAGAGAAAATCAGACATAAAATAAGACAAGGAGACTCATGCAAAGCCTCGAATTCATAAAAAAGAAAGAAGGAAAAAAAACAAAGAAGAAGATTAGAAGAAGGAAAAAAAAAACACAATAAACCACAGACTTTAAGACAATAGGATTTTTTTTTACATTTTTTTTTCGTTTTTTTTTTACATTTTCTTTTTTTTCGTTTTCTTTTTTTTTTTTTTTTTTTTTTTTTACATTTTCCAAAGGTTAAGGACACCGACTCAATAGATGTACCGGAATAAGACGAAGAAGAAAGGAAGGGAAGAAAGAAAAGAAAAAAGGAGGAAAGATAGATGAGAATAAGAAAGAAAGAAACGAACGAAAGGAAGATTAGAAGAAGATAGAAAGGAGGGAAGGGAAGAAAGAAAATAAAAAAAGGAGGAAAGGTAGATGAGAATAAGAAAGAAAGAAACGAACGAAAGGAAGATTAGAAGAAGATAGATAGGAAGGAAGGGAAGAAAGAAAAGAAAAAAGGAGGAAAGATAGATGAACATTAGAAAGAAAGAAACGAACGAAAGGAAGATTAGATAGAAAGGAAGGAAGGGAAGAAAGAAAAGAAAAAAGGAGGAAAGATAGATGAGAATAAGAAAGAAAGAAACGAACGAAAGGAAGATTAGAAGAAGATAGAAAGGAGGGAAGGGAAGAAAGAAAAGAAAAAAGGAGGAAAGATAGATGAGAATAAGAAAGAAAGAAACGAACGAAAGGAAGATTAGAAGAAGATAGAAAGGAGGGAAGGGAAGAAAGAAAATAAAAAAAAGGAGGAAAGGTAGATCAGAATAAGAAAGAAAGAAACGAACGAAAGGAAGATTAGAAGAAGATAGAAAGGAAGGAAGGGAAGAAAGGAGAGAGAAAAAGGAGGAAAGATAGATGAGAATAAGAAAGAAAGAAACGAACGAAAGGAAGATTAGAAGGAGATAGAAAGGAAGGAAGGGAAGAAAGAAGAAAAAAAAAAGAGGAAAGGTAGATGAGAATAAGAAAGAAAGAAACGAACGAAAGGAAGATTAGAGGAAGAAAGAAAGGAAATGAAGGAAGACGAGAATAAGAAAGAAAGAAACGAACGAAAGGAAGACGAGAAGGGAAGAAAGATCAAAGGTGAAAAGGAAGGAAGAAATGAAGACGAAAGAGAGAAAGAAATAAAGATCATAAGAATAAAGAAAGGAGGCGAAGGAAGAAGAGAAGAAGAAAGAAAAAAGATCAGAAGAATAAAGAAGAGAAGAAGAAAGAAAGAAAAGAGGGGAAGGAAGATGAGAAGAAAAAGAAAGAAAGAAAAAAAGAAAAAATGTCAGAAGAAGAAAAAAAGAACAAAAATCAGAAGAAAGAAAAAGAAAATCAGACGAAGAAACAAACAAACAAGGAAGAGAAGAAGAGAAAAAGAAACAAAGGAAGAAGAGCAGAAGAAAGAAAAAAGTATCAGAAGAAACAAACAAACAAACAAACAAGGAAGAGAAGAAGAGAAAAAGAAACAAAGGAAGAAGAGCAGAAGAAAGAAAAGAAGGGAACGAAGATAGACCAGAAGTGAAAAGCCAAACAAGCCCCTTAACCCCTTTTGCCATGATCCACGTGACCTTTGGGGAGAGCCGGGGGGGGGGGGGTAAAGAGAGGTCAGAGAGGTGGGTGTCAAGGGTGAGCGAATTCCGGAAAAGCTTCCTGTCTGTAGGAGAAAATGAGGAGAATAAACGAAAAATGAAAAGATGTATGTGTATAGGAGAAAATGGTGATAATAAAAGAAAAAATGAAAATATTTATGTGTATAGGAGAAAATGTTAAAAGATAAGAAAAAGCGAAAAAAAGATATAAAGAAAAATGAAAAATTTTCTGTGTATAGGAGAAAATTATGAAATGAAAGAAAAATGAAAAAGCTTCCTGTCTATAGGAGAAAATGAGGAGAATAAAAGAAAAATGAAAAGATGTATGTGTATAGGAGAAAATGTTAAAATAAAAGAGAAAAACGAAAAAAAGATAAAAGAAAAATGAAAAGATGTATGTGTATAGGAGAAAATGTTAAAATAAAAGAGAAAAACGAAAAAAAGATAAAAGAAAAATGAAAAATTTTCTGTGTTATGGGAGAAAATTATGAAATGAAAGAAAAATGAAAAACCTTCCTGTCTATAGGAGAAAATGAGGAGAATAAAAGAAAAAACGGAAAGATTTATGTGTATAGGAGAAAATGTTAAAATAAAAGAAAAAAACGAAAAAAAGATAAAAGAAAAATGATTTTTTTCTGTGTATGGGAGAAGATAAAGGAAAAGAAAAAACGGAAAGATTTATGTGTATAGGAGAGAATGTTAAAATAAAATAAAAATCGAAAATAAAATAAAATTTAAAAGATTTCTGTGTATAGGAGAAAATTATGAAATGAAAGAAAAATGAAAAAGCTTCCTGTCTATAGGAGAAAATGGGGAGAATAAAAGAAAAATGAAAAGATGTATGTGTATAGGAGAAAATGTTCGAATGAAAGAAAAAACGAAAAAAAATAAAAGAAAAATGAAAAAAATTCTGTGTATGGGAGAAGATAAAATGAAAGAAAAAACGGAAAGATTTATGTGTATAGGAGAAAATGATGAGAATAAAAGAAAAATGAAAAACTTCCTGTCTCTAGAAAATTATGAAATGAAATAAAATGAAAAACTTCCTGATAAGAAAAAAGATGATATTTAAAAAGCTTTCTGTGTATATGAGAAAATCACAAATTAAAGAAAAATGAAAAAGCTTTCTGTTTATAGGAGGAAATGATGAGAAAATAAAAGAAAAATGAAAAACTTCCTGTGTATAGGAGAAAATGTTAAAATAAAAGAAAGAAAAAAGAAAAATGATTTTATGAACAGGAAGTTAAAAATATAATGAAAGAGAAACATTAACGATTTCGGTAAATTCCGAAAAGAGAATTTAAAATGAAAGGTCTGTAGAAAAAAAAAAAAAACGACCATTGGACAGCTTTCTATGCATAGGAAGCTAAAAATATAATGAAAGAGAAACATTAGCGATTCCGTTAAATTACGAAGAGAGAATTTAAATGAAAGGTTTATAGAAAAAAAAAAAAAAAAAAAAAAAAAAAAGAAAAAAAAAAAACACGACCATTGGACAGCTTTCTATGCATAGGAAGCTAAAAATATAATGAAAGAGAAACATTAGCGATTCCGTTAAATTACGAAGAGAGAATTTAAATGAAAGGTTTATAGAAAAAAAAAGAGGAAAACAAATATTT
>NC_091560.1:42552958-42555458 GCF_042767895.1 Penaeus vannamei
CAAGTATTTGATTGCTTTATGAAAATGTGAGGAAGTATTTACAAGAAATATGAATCCATTTTTGTTGTTGTTGTTGTTGTTATCATATTTCAAATCACATTTTTCCCTAGGGACTAAGAAGACCTTCCAGTGTTAAGGAACAATATTAAAACTAATGTTAGTCTACTCATGTATGGTATATCCTTAAATTCAAGCTATGGAGCATATGTCTATTTTTCCTAAAATGTGATGTCAGTTTTCCTCTCTTAGCATAGGAGAGAGAGAGAGAGAGAGAGAGAGAGAGAGAGAGAGAGAGAGAGAGAGAGAGAGAGAGAGAGAGAGAGAGAGAACGAGAGAGAGAGAGAGAGAGAGAGTATTCCACCTACAATGATTGCAGAAGCGAAAATCATTTAGAAAGAATTCATATATTATCCTAAACTAAAATATTGAACTGGACACACCATTCCTGTTAACACCAGAATGAAATCCTGAAAAAGAAAGTTCACAAGTGGACTATGTCAATGAAAATCATGAAAACTTTTTTCATGCACTTCGTTCAACCCTTCTCAAGGTCAGACAATCCTACGTGTTAAGGTTATCAAATGTACTGCAATACCACCAGACGGTATACATCAGGTTGGTCTTAAAAAGGGCAGTGCAGTGCTGTAATAACGAGGTCTGGAGAACATGTGAATTCACTAAGTCTTTTTTTGTTTTATTTACTTTTCTTTTTATTAATGTAGCGTTATAAAGCATAGACATGTCCTGTAATTCTTCAGACAGGTGACTCAGAAGAGAAAATTGTGTTTATATCAAACGTGTTGAATATATTTATTGAAAACAACTACGCACGATATAAGAGGTGTACCTGACTTGCATCAGAATAAAGAAAATTATTTGCTTCACTGATTACAAGGGTTGCGGGTACTGTAATTCAGATGTTTGACTTGCAAGAACTTTTTAAAAAATGCGGACAGTACAAATTTCTCAATGAAGATGAATACTACATGTGTGTAAACAGACGAAATGAAACAGCCACAGTAATAAGGGAAACGTTATATAGCTCAAGATACACGTTTTGGTTTTACCGTCTGATAAGGAGCATATAGGCTAACACTAAACATCTAGATTTAGTATTTTCTTTAACCTGAAACCCATACACAGGTTTGAAAATACAAATGATCTTATCCACCATATATTAAAATAAAATATGACAATAAAAAATTACTCTAGTTAGGAAACATATTGCCCGTCAGTCCGCAGTTTTCTACCAATTTATAAAACACGTAAAATAAATAAAAAAGCGAAGTGAGACATTTCACAACCAAAACGAAGCCACCAGAGTCGCCTCGAACAGTCTCGAAACAGCTATCAGTCCTTAACCCAGCCGTTAGGAAGCAGATCACACTAGTTCCCTCAGTACGTACTTTGAGGACACCTAACCTAACAGGACCCCGCCGCCGCCCCGTGTTACCAAGCCAAAGGACGTCCCTGTGTGTTCTGGGGACAGTCTAAGTTCAGAGTAAGTGCTAAGGTCGTGTATCCTTTGGGGGTCATGGCTTTATCAGACCCCCCCCACCCCACCCCCACCCCCTTCCCTTGTATCTGGATATGGGCTGATTTGAGTGTGGTGGGAGGGAGTGAGGTGGGGGGTGGGGGGTACCGTGACCGTTACGGATATCCTGTGTACGTGTGAAGGACTGATACACATGGGATGGGAGGATGTGTATGCACGTGGCGTGGGGTTGTTGTTTTTTTAATTGTTTGTTACTGAGTGTGACGTGCGTTTATTTGTTTATTTATTTATTGTAGGGTGGGAAATTGTAAGAATTGGAATAATGAAGGAAATGAGTAGATTAGATATAAGAATAGAGAGAAAAATACACGAATGTATTGAGATAAGTGTTATCATCTGTTTCGGCTCGAAAAAATTACCCAAAACAAGGTATAAAATTAAAAAAGAAATCAATAATAGCAGAGGAAAAGTCTCATGAGATCCTAAGAAAAGGGTGTGAAGCAGAAGATGAGTAAACACGGTGTAAATGAATGATGAACAGAGGAAACGGGATTTTCCAACGGTTTATTTATATTACTAACATTTTTTTTCCATTTCTCCCTCTTTTTTATCGTTTTAATATTCAATCACGTTATTTTATTATTCAGTGAGTACACAATAAGGTAAAGAGCATGTCAGTTATTTTTATTTAATTCCACTTGCAACTAGAAAAGCAAAGTTGTGTCACTATATTTACAAATACAACCCCAACATAACCAACATAACCTGACATGAACAGTGACTGACATAGTAAGATCACACCTTACTTTACATATAGATTTCTCTCATCGTTATTATGCTGAAATTAAGCATAAACGTTCTGCTCAAACGTGAATGATAATTGTGATGGTATAAAGACCTTTCCTCGTGTGGAATCTAATCTACATATGGGAGTGATGGTAATTACATTTGCGGAAGTTTGTCTCGCTTGTATGCATGCTAATTCCAGCTATGTGGTCAGAGGGA
>NC_091560.1:42570458-42592958 GCF_042767895.1 Penaeus vannamei
GAAGGTCGTGGTTCGCGTGTTTCGAGATAGTTACGTATGCCTCTGTTTTAAAGATGTTTTACCCCCTTCCCATGTTTTTTTTTTCTTTTTTTTTATATAATTCGAGGTGTTATTTACCTGGCTTTGTGATCGAGCCTCGTGTTATGTGTTAGAACTCTTTCCTTAAACAATCCTCTGTTTCTCCATCAAAGACTTCTAAATACACTGTCTACCGTAAGCTAAAATCGACCTTCTGGACTACACGGGAATTACGACTTAATAACATATAGTTTATCAGATGGCTATCATTCCCTCTTCTTTCCCTGTGTAATCACCATAAAATATCCACATCCACATGGTACCGCTTTTAGGTCTTATCACAAATACAGTAGTTTCCCCTTCATGTATCTTTCATTAACAATCTAAAACAAAATAAAGATAAAATTTAAAAAATACAATAATCATTATCTGAAAAAAATAATTCTAAAAAATATGATAAGCTATGTGATTCCTTAACAATTTAAAACAAAATAATACATAAGATGAAAAAATACAATAATCATTATCTGAAAAAATCATAAAAAAGAAATTTGATAAGCTATGTGAAAGAGACATTTGTTCTTTCCCTTTGTCGGCTTCTCTGCCATGACAGATGATAAGATGACAATGCTGTCATGTGCCAACCATTGTGAGGTATAAATGGCCCTTGAAAATATGCCAGCGGTGTGTGTGTGTGTCTGACTCCTTATCTGTATTCGTGTGAACCTCGACTATGACTACTTAGAACTCAATATACACTTTTTTTATTTGATGTTTATGTGAGATACTAGTTGTCTTTGTGAGTCTCCAGAAGGCCGGTGAGTTTATGAGTATAGTGTGTTTTGTAGAAAAGGTATGAATGAGACTGGATATCTTCACAATACAAGAGATGTATTTGACCGGTTTCGATTACGTCTTCATCAGAAATACATGTATTTCTGATGAAGACGTAATCGAAACCGGTCAAATACATCTCTTGTATTGTGAAGATATCCAGTCTCATTCATACCTTTTCTACATTTGTCAACATGGATACGTTTCATATAATGTGTTTGTTGTTTTAATGTGTATTATTATTTTCGCTGTTTCAACGCTTAGTTATCTACGTAACATCAATGTGTGTTACATACATCAATACATAAATGATACATTTAAGTACACACACTGACATAGAGACAGAGAGAGAGAGAGAGAGTGAGAGAGAGAGAGAGAGAGAGAGAGAGAGAGAGAGAGAGAGAGAGAGAGAGAGAGAGAGAGAGAGACGCACACACACACGCACACGCACACGCACACACACACACACACGCACACGCACAACACCACACACAGATACACACACACACACACACACGCACACAGACACACACACACACACACACACACATACACAGAAAGAGAGACAGATAAATAGATAGAGAGAGAGAGAGAAACAGAGAGCTTATGTATGATGGATAGCAATTATCCGAATGCGATTATCTGCGGCTAAACCTTCCGTTTCTTTAATGAATCCACCGGCCTATGGATCTCGGGAGCGACATACCTGAGGATTTACCTTGAGGACTTAATTAGTGAGAGACCTAAAATCTCTTTTTTTCTTATTTATTAACTAGATAACAGTTTTCTCTCTGGATGTTAGGATTTTATTGATAAGCTGGGATTATCTTCGTTATTAGGCGGTGTAATGGGATTTACAGTCAGGCATTTTCTGTGACATTTCCTGCAAGTTATGGTCGCTAGAATTAATAAATAAATAAATAAATAAATGGATTTAGGACGTAGTAGATTTGTGAACTAAATTTTTCAAAGTTACTCGGTCTTATTGATCTTGATGTGTATTTTAACTCAAATGAGATTATCATTATCATTATTTGTGTTATTATTATTATTATTATTATTATTATTATTATTATTATTATTATTATTATTATTATTATCGTTATTATTGTTATCATGACCGTTATCATTGTTATCATTACAATTATCATTATCACCATTTCTATTATCATTATCATCATTACCTTTATCATTGTTATTATAATTGCCGTTATCATTGTTATTATCATTACCGGTATCATTGTTATCATCATTACAATTATCATCATCACCATTTCTATCATTAGCATTGCTATTATCATTAATATTATCATTATCATTATCATCATCCGTACCACTAACATTCCATCATCTCCACTATCATCACTTTACATTATTCGATTACGCAAAATCATCATTTAGTTCATGGCCCTCATACGCACACTCACTCACTTATTAACCCTGGCACTATCTCTCATATTTCGCCAGGTTAAAGAGCCTAAGGACAGACCATCGAATGACGTGGAATTGGCACTGTCTGCGCGAGGGTTGTGAAATCCGGGGTAAGGGAAGTCACAGGCTCGAACCGTGGCCCTGAATGAGGCTCCGAAGCACGGATTTGTGTGTGTTGGGTTTCATTTATTCTCGAGACGGGATTCGGAACGTGTCTCGGCACATTTTTTTTTTTTTTTTTTTTTTTTTTTTTTTTTGTGTGTGAATGGCAGGATGGGCAATTCATACTAGATTGATGGTTACGTTGTCTAAGGAGGTTCTAAATCCTTTTGAGAAATTTGTACGGAAAAAAAATCAGTAAATTCTTCAAAGAAACTAAGTATATTAGAATAACATCCACGTCAATGGCGGTTCTAAACCCCTTTGAGAATTCGTACAATCAGTAAATTCTTCAAAGAAACAAAGTATATTAGATTAACACCCACGTTAGTTGGTGGTTCTTAAATCCCTTTGAAAATTCTTACAAAAAATCAGTAAATTCTCCAAAAAAGTTAAGCAATATGCTAGATTCATGCTTGCGTTATCTGGTCTTCTAAATCCCGATTTGGAATTTGTATGAGAATTTATACAAGAAAAATAAATAAATTCACCAGACAGCTTCATAGAGCCTGACTTACCTTACGAGAATTGGAAAAAAAAATCAATAAATTCTCCAGAGAGCTTCATAGAGCCTGACTGACTCACTTTACGAGAATTGGAAAAAAAAATCAATAAATTCTCCAGAGAGTTTCATAAATCCAGAAATATCTTACGCAACTGGGAATTAACTGAAGACGAGACAGTCCATTTTGCTTTCGACTTCAAGCAGAAACACGATATCAAGTCTGCACGCGATAGCATCAAATACGTCACGTGATCGACGCATTTGAAAAGGGAGAAGAAAAAGAAGAAAGAAAATGATAAAAAGAAAAAGAAAATGTCTGTTTCGGAATCCTGATACGGTGATTGGAAATTCGAATCACGGGATTTTGAATGGGAATTTATAGAAAAGATTGTACGAATAAAATGAATAAAAAATGGTATCTTATATCCAAATGTGTATATTTGGTATTATCTAATGATGATTATTGTGTTACAGTATTATAATTCAGTTTATTTATCTACTTTGAATCATAACTTTCAAGATGATTGTAAGATAAACATTCATAGAACTTTTCCTGAGCGAACTGTGTATGTTAAAAGATAAAAAAAAACAGGTCACAGGTCACAGGTTGCAGGTCACTCGGTTCAGACGCAACAGTAGGTCACGAACGAGGTCCTTCGTGTTGCCATGGCCAGAAGAAGGGGGGGGGAGGGGGAGGGGGGGGGGCTGTGTTACTCATTCGTCACGCGATGACTTTTCATGTTGACATTCTTTCTTAATTTTTTTTTTTTTTTTTTTTTTTTTTTTTTTGGTCGATAGATTGGTGTTAAGGTCATGTTTCTTCCCCTTGAGATTCTTCTGTTCTCTCCGTTAAAAAAAAATAGTTTTGATTCTTTCCTTGACAATGTTTTGTAGATGTGTATCTCTGTCTATCTATTAAAAAAGAAAAAGAAAGAAAAAAAAAAGGTATGGATATAAAAATCGAGTATTTTGTTCAGGAGACACACATATCCACCCAACCACGCACCCGCACACACGCACGCACACACACGCACGCACCCACGCAAACACACACCCACGCAAACACACACACACACATACACACACACACACACACACACACACACGCTGACCCACCCAATCACACACGCACACACGCACGCTCACCCACGCAAATACACACACACACAAACGCTCACACACTCACCCAACCACACACACACACACACCCACACACGCCCACCCACCCAATCACACACCCACACACATGTACACACACATACACACACTTATATAAACCACAAAACATCACACTCTCACAAACTGAAGTGTTGTGCAGACACACCGACTCCTTTGATCAGTTCATGACGCTGAATAATGGGTCAAAGGTTATCATTTTGTTATCAGAGTCACATGATAACACACCATGAACTCTCACACTCAGTATGAGACAGCACTGACAAAATTATAAGCTTATTAATTCACAAACTTGTGATGTATCGTAATTGTGCTATGAGCGTCATTTTATTATCATAGAATATGGAGATAAGAATAATGGATTAAGAGTGATTGTTCTCTTGATAGTAGAGTGTCGTATCTATATCAATCTACATGTACTAAGGAGAATATACACAATCTTTGCGGAAATGGGCGTGGTATTACTGATAAAATTGGTAAATTGTTTTTCTAGCTCTTATAAAACGAGGTAGAAAACTCTATAACAGTCTCTTTCTGCAAAATGCTCGAGAAAATATCAACTAAGGCATTTCCGGTCTATCTAGTTAAAAATTCCATTAGGTTAAATGTCATATTAGGTTAGGGAATGATTGGATTACAGAAAATCTAATTTTGTACTGGTTGCAAAAGTTTTCAAATCATATACATACATGCTTACACACACACACACACACACACACACACAAACATATACATACACACACACACACACACACACACACACAAACACATACACAAATACACACACATAGGCAATAGTGCAAACATTCTTATTATTAATAACTGCTAAACCGTATTCGTGTTGACAAAACGTAGAAAGGTATGAAAGAGGATGATTATCTTCACAATACAAGAGATGTATTTGACCGGTTTCGAATATATCATGTATTTCTGACGAAGATACATTCGAAACCGGCCAAATACATCACTTGTATTGTGTAAATGTTAATTCTCATTCATACCTTTCTACAATAACAACTGTTCTTGGGGGAATGGTCGAAATTTGCTCTCTGAATCGTGCATAAACACGAATCAAAGCACCCGCTCTATATGTTTTCTTATAGGAGAAAAACTGATTACTTTTTTTTATGCATAGCCAAATCGAATTCCTGAAAAATTCCCATTTCTGTTTTGTATCCAAGCTCAAGGAGTCTAAGCAAACCCAGCGGATTCGAGGAAATCACCACAGTTGTCCAAATGTCTAACCAATGTGTGGACAACTTACCATCATACAACAGAAAGAGCGGAATACACAAGCAAAAACTCAAAGTCAACTGTTTTGACTGGAAGGAACACGCACCTAACCTCCCGTGAAAGATCGGTTAGTTTACTGGTTTTGGTGGAAAGGACAGAGCAAAAACTTTCAAACAGACGCTACCTGCATAGGCTACCACAATAACGATTAAAACGATAATATAGAAACAACTCTCGTTAAGATATTTTAGATATACATAAAACAGAGTTAATCATATAAGCCTATTGTTTGTTTTATTTGTTCTAGCGATGTTCGTATCACATCCTATACTCTTCGCATGTTCTCAAACTCACAACAAAACCAGGTTCAGTATTGACATACGTCAAGGTTTCTAGCCATATTCCTTTTTCTGTATTTGAGTTTCCAGTTGCTAAATAATTGGGGCTAATATGTCAAACTAAATTCAAATGCCGTTGAGAGCGACCGTGGCGCCGTTGTGATACATACGTCAACAAAAGAAACCATTTGGGTAGTCGTAGACAAAACATTTTGTATGCACGAGGAAACAGCGTACAGAATCCTTTCGCTATTCGAAGTGTGTTTGTGTTGATTTTAATGCGACTTATACTAACGATAAAGTTTATGCCTAAGGTGCACGTATACCCACTCACACAAACAGTTGCCGTTGGTGGGTTGCTTATTTGAAAAAGGAATTAATACATATCCAATTTTTTTTTTTTTTTTTTTGTATGTACCACCCGTAAAATATGTACTGATACAGCATACAATAAAGGAGAAATGAAAATAATGAACAATAAATGAATAAATTAATGCACCATACAAACGATGCCAAAGCACTACGCAAGGAACAAAAAAAAAATAAATAAATAAAATAAAAATAAATAAATAAATAAATAAATAAATATACAGGAAATGCTCTCAATTTCTTCACTATTCCTCCCACTCTACACTTTGTTAAAGATCAAACAGTCCACAACTTTCTTCATAATTTCCTGTTTGTGAAGTCACTACAATCGGTTATTTTACTTAATTACTTATTTTTTCACGGGTAACGATAAAATATATCCAATTATATTATTAGGTCCTTACCTTCATAATTAGTGTAAATGGTGAAATAATCTTATTCAAAATCATACTCCCATAAATAAGAAATTATAATTATGTATTTAATTGGTGTTTTTTAAAAAGCGATAACTAGCAATTGTTATGAAACTTCCATATATAAGTGACGATTTTTTAGTAAGAAATCCTAACTAATTGGACAGTTGTGTCAATTTAAACATAAGAAACTTGATTGATGAAAACATGATTAAATCTTGCGACACTTCCATTGGTGTGCGAATTTATCGTAATTTCCCGAAAGACCGTTTACAGAAAAAAAATAATAATCAAAAATACATTTATTGTTTATAAATAGACAATATCCTTATTTCTCAATGTAATACCGAATTTCAAAAAAAGAATAAAATGGAAAATGGCGATAGTGCGTTACTGTTATTTCCGAAAGACCGTTTACAGGAAAATGAAAAAGAACAAAATCAATCAAAAATAAAGTTATTGTTTAGAAATAGATAAATATCCTCATTTCTCTTTGTTGAACCGAATATCAACAAGAATAAAATGGAAAATGGCGATAGTGCGAATAAGATCAGCTTCATAAAATGTATCGAAACGCTCGACTAGAAAAAAATACTGAAACAAAAAAGCCTCGAAGCATTCAGTCTCGAAATAACATTCGTAGTGAGAGTGAGTAATCTTTCCTCGGCGGTTGTGTTTGTGCTTTCATAAATTTCGCTTTCCCCCCCAAAAGAACTAAAAGAGTATTGCCACTAAACCTTGGAAAGTGAAGAATGAAGAGCGACGAAGCATGTCGTAATGAAGAAAAAAAAAAACATCAAAGTTTCTGAACGGGAAAAGTGAAACGCCATGTTAAAAGTGTTTGTTTACACATTTCCGTAGAAGTTACTGAGACCGACGCACGTAGATAGACATAAATGAACACCGCCATCTTATAGAGCGGAAGAAAGAGAGTGGGATAGAACATAGTTTAAGCTGCAGCGGCCTTATAGTCACCGCTGAATGACGAAAAGGTAACAGTCTGCAGTGTAGACGTACTATGATAGGGCCAATTGAAGATATTCATGTTTAAGATAAAAAGCTGCAGTCGTCGGTACGTCAAAGAATCCGTAGATGTAGATTGTAGACTGTACTACTAATCTGCAGACACGAATGGTGAACCGACAAAGAAAAAGAAATCTAGGAAAACACAACCCACAACCTACTTCAGCGTTCTAGCCTCAGCCAAAAACTTTGTCTTTGGCTTTTAATTCGCCGTTCATACCGAGGAGAAGACAGTGTTTCCCCGGGGGCTGTTTGGGGGTGAGTGGGGTGGGGGGGTGGGGGGGTGGCAGAACTCTCCGTAAACACCCAGTCACGGCAACTAATTGGAAAGTAAATTGGGGGGATTATTTAAAAATTAAACCTAACGACAGAAGTAAAGAATCTGAGGATACCAAGTAGTAGAACACCTCATTCTACGAAAGTTTTCTTCTTTACCACATTCTTCGCAAATTGATAATAACGGTATTAGGGAGGGTATAAAATCCACGATTTCCTTAAAAGTCCTTAAAAGCGACGGAAAATCGGACTGTTTTCTGGCGGATAACGTATGCGAGGGAAATCCAATGAACCAATTAATTTCGTGCGTAAATATCCACCTTAACAGAACCAATCGGATATGAAACAGATCATCACGTGACATAAAAGTAGCTAGGCCTAGGCAGTTGAAATTCAAAATCGGTTCCATCATTTCTAGGCAGTGTGCAGATTGGGAGGATAACTACTTCATCTACCCAAGTTTATTCTACCTGGGAAATCATGGTGCACTGTCAGTGGAAGCACAGTACCCGAACTTACAGACAGAGAAGACGAAACTCCTGGAAAATGGCCCTGAAAAAAACAAAAACAATATGGCATTACCGTTAGCGCCTACAGACAAACACGTATCCCCGGAACTGAACTAATTATTCTCAAATATAAGGAGTGAAGTGGTGTGTTGAAGTGTTCAGTGCATGGCTACCCTTCCAGAGAAGAAAGTTGCAAGTAGACCAAGTGAAAGGTCGCGTTTTTTTTTGCCTTTTAC
Organism: Penaeus vannamei; assembly: GCF_042767895.1. Taxonomy (NCBI): domain Eukaryota; kingdom Metazoa; phylum Arthropoda; class Malacostraca; order Decapoda; family Penaeidae; genus Penaeus; species Penaeus vannamei. Next base: position 42,578,979 of record NC_091560.1, read on the forward strand.
AATAGACTAAACCATTGTTTTTGGAGGGGAAGGAACCGTAACTATAGCCAGTCAACAATTCACTAAGGGAAGCAGAGCATAGCGGGGAAACATTCACGTCACGGAAGGTAAGTGAAATGAACTTAAGTTGTTCAAGTAAGTGAGTAATTTACGATTTGATTGAAAGAATTACATTATTTTGCAGATTATATCCTTTGAATACGTCGATAAGTGACCGCGGGAAGTAATCTTAGGGTGTTCGAATGAATCTACATGACAGTTCTTCCTTCTCAGTTTTCTTCTCCTTCTACTCTTTCTTCTTCATCTTCACTTCCTCCTCCTCCTCCTCTTTACTCCCTCCTCCTCCTCTTCCTCACTTTTCTTTACTCCCTCCTCCTCCTCTTCCTCACTTTTCTTTACTCCCTCCTCCTCCTCTTCCTCACTTTTCTTTACTCCCTCCTCCTCCTCTTCCTCACTTTTCTTTACTCTTCCTCCACCTGCTCCTCCTCTTTACTCTTCCTTCCTCCACCTCCTCCTCTTCTTTACTCTTCCTTCCTCCACCTCCTCCTCTTCTTTACTCTTCCTTCCTCCACCTCCTCTTTACTCTTCCTTCTTCCACCTCCTCTTTACTCTTCCTTCTTCCACCTCCTCCTCCTCCTCCTCTTTACTCTTCCTCCCTCCACCTCCTCCTCATTCTCTTTGTCTTTCTCCTTCTCTTCCTCTTTCTCTTCCCCTTCCCCTCCTCATTCTCTTCCGTTTCTCCTTCTCCTCCTCCCCTTCATCTTCCTTCCCCCTCCGCCTCCTCATTCTTTTTGTCTTTTTCCTTCTCTTCCTCTTACTCCTGCTCCTACTCCTTTCCATCCTACGCATCCGCCTCCTCTTCCTCTTCTTTTTCTTCCTCCTCCTCCTCCTCTTCCCTCTCACTACCAGCATCACAATTATCATCATCATTACCACCACGACCACCACATCATCATCATCGTCATTACACTACCACCACCATCATCATCACTATCATTACCGTCATCATCATCATCATGACCACAAACACCATGAAAATTATCACAATTATTATCATTACCACCACCATCATCATCACAGTTATCATCATCATTATCACTATCACACTACCATCATCATGATCATCATCATTATCACCACCATCATTTGAAAAAGAAAATCAGATATAGGTCATTACTGGCCATGTAAATATTCAGTGGAAACAGGTTAGATAATCTGTAAATTTACTTAGTCTCCTTTCGCTGTCTCTTTCGCCCTACAATCGTCTTCCTTCTGTTTTCCTTCCTCTTCTCTCTCTGGTTTCTCTCTCTCTCTCTCTCTCTCTCTCTCTCTCTCTCTCTCTCTCTCTCTCTCTCTCTCTCTCTCTCTCTCTCTCTCTCTCTCTCTCTCTCTCTCTCACTAACTCATTCTCTCTTATCAAGGACCTCTGCTGGCTCTAATATACACGTCAAATGATCAGGCGTCCCTCTGTCGAGCCTAAGATTCCTTCCAAAGTGAATCTAAAAGGAATCATTCTTACATGAGATCGATTTACAGTGACCACGAACGAGGTCGATTGATCTGTTATTGGGTGTGTTTCTCGGTCCATTGTGTGTGTGTGATTCTCTCTCGTGGGTTTTTGGTGGTGTTATTTATTTCTTGTGATGGTTTCTGAAGGGATTTTCTTGTTTTTTATTTATTTATTATTTAGGGATTTTGTGAAGTGTGTCATGAAGGTGTGAGTGATTTGGTTATGGCTGTGGATTTTTTTTTTTTTTTTTTTTTTTTTTTAATGAAGATTGGATATAAATGCTGGTGTATAGATGCCATGCCATAGATTTTAACGATGTTGATTCTAAACCAGCACGGCGGGTCAAGAACAGATCTGTTTTCACGGAGATGTAAAAAAAAATGGAGAAAAATATGTGCTCTGAATCAGAGGGTTTGCATCCGATCTGACGTTTACATTTAGTCACCTCAAGGCGGATCGGCGTTCTTCACACATCACGTTCTTGGTCGAAGTCACGCACGGCACATCCGCCTCTTCATTAGTTTGGGAATTATGGGAAAGTCTCGGCACGTCTCCTGTTCGAAACAAGGCTTTAATTAATCCAACAGAGGAAATAATAAAAAGGACCTTTGCCACGTCATTTCAAGGGGAAACTGTGTCATTGTTTGATTCTGGAAAGAAAAAAAATGTTTTAGTTTCCTACCGCCATTATAATTAATCTGCAAAATATACATTATGGACACTGACGGAGTTATGCTTGTGTGTACTTGCTTCTCTAAGGCTCAGATTTAGGCATTTTGTATCACATACCAATAGAATTTCCTTGTTCCGCTGAATGAGAGATATATATGGTCATACATAATATCATGTAAGATGTCTCAACGCTCACAGAATCCTTATAAGTCAGAGCACAGACGGCTTCTTTGATTGGTGTTCTAAAGGTTTCTTTGCACAAGTATTCTGTTGTCAGGCTGCAGGCTGAGGGGAAAGTATAGGTACTGAATTTACCTTGTAGGAGGAGGTGCAGAACAAACGTTGGAAATGGTATTAGTATTTAAAAACTTTACTTGGGAACGTATGATAAGGTTTATAGCTGAGAGGAAGTAAGGAATGGAACCGCGTAAATGAGGATATACGAATGTGTTTTAGATGGAGGCGAAAGTGCACTTGACAAGTTGACAGTGCCAAGTTGACAGAATGGTGGTGGTGATCATTTGATATTAGACAGGTTGAGGATAATAATGTCACTCAGACATATTGCACTTAGGTCAGTAATCACCATCCACTCAGTGCATCTTCGTATTTGTAATACCTGAAGCTTCTAGAATGGAGAAAGTTGCACAAGAATTGTTGTGATTGCTGCGAGTTGATAAAAAATTAAAGAAAAATACGAATGTTTTGATGATTGACTAATGACTGTATTCTCAAAAGATCTGAGATACACCGAGATCATGCTGCCGTAGCACACAATAAGATAAACTTATTTTCATGAATTTGTGAGGATGTGAAAACCTGCAAAATTCCGACTTGTCTATGTTTTAGCATACTCTTTTGGTGATTAAACACTTTTTTATGTCGATCACGAATACGTAAGAATGACACTAAAGCCAAATTTGGTGAAACGTCTTTCACAGTTGTAACTCACGTACATTGTATTAACATCAAAATGCGTATCATTTCTAAAGCTTGCTGCTTCAGAGGTAATTTCCGTTTTTTTCCAAGTATTTGAAATTAGGTGTGTGCAATTTTGTTTGGAGGATATTCCGAGACATTCATACCATTAAAGAAATAAGAATGACACAAACTTGTCTATTTCCTTTACATTCTCTTTGTGTGTGTGTGTGTGTGTGTGTGTGTGTGTGTGTGTGTGTGTGTGTGTGTGTGTGTGTGTGTGTGTGTGTGTGTGTGTGTGTGTGTGCAAATTCCCCAACAGTAATACCAGCAACAACGGGCGTCTTTCCAGGGATCCACATCAGGTCTCGGAACATTATCTTTGAAGGAAGAAGCAATGTTACCCTTATGGTACGAGAGTTTGTGTGGCGCAGTTAGAAAGGGACGCGTATAAATGCATATTCTCTTGTATAGAACATATACATACATACATACATAAATACACACACAGATACACACACATACATACATACATACATACATACATACATACATACATACATACATACATACACACATACATACACACACACACACACATACACATACATATACACACGTACATATACACACATACGTATACACACATACGTATACACACATACATATACACACATACGTATACACACATACATATACACACATATACACACACACATACACACACATACACATACACACATACATATACACACATACACACACACACACACACACACTCACATATACACACTCACATATACACACTCACATACACACACGCACACACATACACATATACATACACACACACATACATACACAGTGCGTGTATCTGTATATATTTGTTTATTTGTTTGACTTGTTTAATTAATTATGCATTTATCCATTTATATCTGTATACATGTATGGTTGTGTTCTTGTGTGTGGGCTTGTGCATGTATGTGTTTGTTTGTATGTATGCATGTACGTTTAAGTGTCACTGTATGTGCGCGCACACGCATGTATGCATGTGCATGTATTCGGGTATATGTGATATATTATATGTATCATGTTATATTGTATCATGGATTCCATAATATACCATATTATATATATATATATATATATATATATATATATATATATATATATATATATATATATATATAAAATACATACATACATACATACACACACACACACCATATGTTGTGATGTGACGTGAGGCCAAGCGATGTGATTTTTATGTGTGTATATTATGCATAATGTATGGTTAAAGCATACATAGAATCACACATCGTACAACTGATAGTATTTCTATGTAGACGTGATCTATATTCGATTCGTACTCGCTTCTCGCAGTACAAACTTTAGCACATGAAGCCCTCCAAATAGTCGCTCTTGTTGTATATCCTTTAGCACACGAAGTATGCTTGGTTAAGTGACAAGCGAAATGGGTGGACTAATGCAAAAATCAGTATATCATGGTGAAAGTCTTGAGAGGGTAAAGAGAGAGGAAAATTTGATTGCGACCTTGCCAGGATTCGAACCTGGAATCTTCTGATCCGTAGTCAGACGCGTTATCCGTTGCGCCACAAGGCCATGTCTCTCTTCTTGATACGTGTGTATGAAATCCACACTTGCATGTATACACATGCAAAATTACACACACACACACACACACACACATACATGCACAGACACACACATGCACATACACACACATGCACATACACACATGCACATACACACACATGCACATACACACACATGCACATGCACATACACACACATGCACATACACACACATGCACATACACACACACACACACACACACACACACACACACACACACACACACACACACACACACACACACACACACACACACACACACACACACGAAAACGCAATGATACACACATGCGGGCAGACACACACAAGCACGTACACGCAGCTGCACACGCGGAAACATACAAAGTGCTCACGGACGGATACACGTGTACACAGGCACACTCACTTTAGCGCTAAATCTTTATTAATTTTATTTATTTATTTAATAATTATTTATTTTTATTTATTTATGTATTTAATGATTAATTTGATTTAATTTAATTTAATTTAATTATTTAATGGTTTATTTATTTAATGATTACACACCGACATCCCAACGCACAAAACTGCACGTGAAATACCTTATATTAACAATTGCAGAGAGGCAGTAAGTATATAATTTCAATTATGAAAGTAAGTTTATTTTGCCAAGCTGCAAAACTTGCAAAACCAAGAAGGATTCGCTATATCTATTAGCGTTATTGTGTGTGTGTGTGTATATATATATATATATATATATATATATATATATATATATATAGTGTGTGTATGTGTGTGTGTGTGTGTATGTGTGTGTGTGTATGTGTGTGTGTGTGTGTGTGTGTGTGTGTGTGTGTGTGTGTGTGTGTGTGTGTGTGTGTGTGTATATACACTATACAGAAAACAGTGACAGTCCGGTGAAAATAATTTTAAATAATTTCATTAGTATAGTGCGTTTTGTAAACTGAAAACCATAAAGATAAAGTAAATATCTATATATCAATCTCTTAATGTTTGCATATTATGACGTCTTTGATTAAAAAAGTTCTTTAGTTAAAGAATCGCTCTATTGCATTTGGTGAACTGAAAAGCCTCGATGAACAGAATAGAACCGTTGTTCAGGGATCTGCAGATGCCGTGGTAAACAGCATCAACACATCAGTGAACACAGCAGGTTTTGTTGGGACAGTTAATTAAAAGCTGATGAAGATGCTGATAGTTTGACCTTTGAACTATTCTCTGCCCTGCTGTGTATAATTGTAAAATCTGTTTGTGATTTTTTTTTTTTTTTTTTTTTTTCAATTTAGGATGCAAGAATTTTTATTTTTTTCCTACAAAGTGAAGAATCTTAACCCTGGTTGTAAGGAATACGGCTAAATGGATAGATTTGTATAAGGAAATATTTGATAACGTTACCAGCAGGATTATGACGTAAATAAGTAAGAGGAAAATGGTGACTTTTCAGAATATGTAGTTTTGGAACATACAATTGAATTTGTGTAGATATTATTTTTGTAAAAGAAAACAGTAATGACATTTGAGCACGCAACGTAGCCTGGCAAGAGAAGAAATTCATTTTAAACAGTTACTCTGCAAATTCCTCCATTTTCTTTAATAACGGCAGCTGCTTCGTCCCAAACAGGCGAAAAAACTCTCTCTCCACTGAATTTCTTTTTTAGTCTCTTACAATTACGTGCTCTATGAAATGCAGGAGTATGTGCCTCCATTATGCAACACGTTTTGGTAAGTTTGACTGCAACATTCAACGAAAGCAGTTATGCAGCTTGATTTTTTTTTTCCTGTTTGGGGTCGATAATATAGGTAACTTTTCGGAGTATGTTTCCCAGATTGAGCTTTATGTAAGGTGTTCGGATTTCCCCGGGTGCTTGGCGGAAATCTGCATCTTTTAGGGGAAATTCCCAGGTGTGATGGTGGGTCTTGATTCAAGTATTGCTTGATACATTGCACAGGCTATGTTTTGTTGTTGTTATTATTAGTATTAGTATTAGTATTCTTGTTATGATGATGATGATGATTATTAATGTTGTTGTTGTTATTATTATTATTATTATTATTATTATTATTATTATTATTATTATTATTATTATTGTTGCATTGTTGTTGTTATTATTATTATTATAATTATAAGGTGGTAATGAAGATGAGGATGAGAGAGAAAATTAAGATGAGAACAAGGGTGAAGTTGAAGGTGAAGGTGATGATGGTGATAGTGAAAATGAAGGCAAACTTTTATTAGGACGAGGGTGAGGATGAAGATAAAGGTAAATCTGATGATGATGAAGATGAGGACTAGAGTGGAGATGAAGATAAAGATGAGGACTATGAAAATGATGAAGGTGAAGATGACGAAGAAGATGAGAGGGGAAAATGAAGATGAAAACAAAAATCTTAGAGGAGGATGGCGCGAGCATTCACTCTTCCGCCTATATGGTAAGCCTATATGACATCCAGACTCAGTGTTAGCAAATAGGCCTATTGACATTGCATTCGCGTTTTAGGAAAGTATTGAACACTCATTTTTTTTAACGATGCATTTAGCACCTTGAAGGAAGGTCAAATTCACGCAGTGGGTTTGCAATCGATTTGTTTAGGGTGGAAATTACTATATTTCAGTGGTCGAAAATAGGTTTGAAGTACAGACCATAAATAGGTTTGGAATATAATTCTTTCATATGATGCTACCTAAAAAAAAAAAAAAAAAATAGTATAAGAGAAAATAATAATAAATAAAAAGAAGGAATAGATAAAAGCAGAATAGTTACTCATAGCACGTTGTAAATGGGAAATAACATGTAATGCCCCAATGACACAATATTCGATAGTTGGCATACCTGGAGAATTGCGTCTACGAATGAGGTAACGGATGAATTGCAACAATCTTTCATTAGTCACCCCTTAAAAAAAAACAAAAAAACTTTACGCTAACTACCAAGAATACCAACGAGATGGAAGGTCGGGATACTTTCTTGCGCAACTGTAATTTTCCGTTTTTCGTTTTTTTATGGTTTGATTCTGATTCTGATGATTATTATTATTATTATTATTCATTTATTTATTTGTTGTTATTGTTATTATGATTCTTGTTATTGTTATCATTATTATTATTATTATTACATTTCTTCTTTTTATTATTATTATTATCATCATCATCTTCATCTTCATATTTTCCCTTATTCGGATAAAAAGGACTTATCTTAACCTACTCGTATGTATATTTTTCCGCATGGTTATGGAGAGGTTACGGCGAAAAGCACAGTATTTTTTTTCAAAATTTCACCAGCGTTAATTTGATCCACTGAGAGCATAAGCAAAGTCTGTGGTACGAAGAGAAATTCTCCAGATACGAATGAAAGGAGTGAAATGTACTCTGAAATGAACACGAGCTTTGTAAAAGGACAGCCCCCAGCATCCGAAATCGATGATGGCTTGTTTAATTTAGTTATCCCTCCTCGTTCTCGTTTTCTTTGCACCGAATAGTTTCTTCCCTAATATATTTTCTGAATATATACACTCATACGGTCAATTATTCATGGGTTTATTATATCCATTGGTGATATTAAATGGAGGGGAAATAAATACAAACAGGGGTATTAATATTTACCTAAAACTTAAAAAAAAAACCCAAAGGGTTTTAATATATATTGAATATATATATCGAAGCGCTCTAACGTTAACTCCGCCCACCGTCTTGTAGGAATCTTGGTACCAGTTTACGACCGACTTTCACCCCAAGCTACACTCTGCCTCCCCCCTGCAAGTCTCCAATCAGACCAGGGACTTTTCTTTACCATATCCCTTTGCTGTGTTAATATGCTACACCAAGGATCCTCTGTTTTACCTTTCTAAACATCTCTCATTCTCTCCCCTAATTTCACTCTCTTTCTTGATATAAATTGTAGTGTTACTGAGCAGATTGTATACAGTGCTCATGGTGTAGTGGTTATCACATCTGTCTAACACACAGAAGGTCCCAGGTTCGAGCCCTGGTGAGCACAGTGATTTTTAAAAATTATCTTCATGTACAAAGCCTATATACAATTAGTTATTTATTGGCGCATATTGATGTAGGAATTAACGTGATTGATGTTCCTAGGATAACGCCATGTGCTATATTTAAGAAACAGTCACATTATAAGTTCAAATCAAGGGTGTGATTTATGTAATGTGTTATTGATGAGTACAGTATCTTTAAGTACTAGATACGGGAATTTTGGCACTGAGTAATACCAGGAAATAACAATGTCGATATTTCAACCTTTGGTAATGGCAGATTTGATAACTAGAGTTTCCCCAAATGACACAACAAACGTCTACGCACACACATCATGGACATACACACACACTCTCTCTCCCCTTCCCTCTTCCTTCCTCTCCCTCCCTCATCCTTTTCTCTCTTTCTCTCACCATCTCTCCCTTTTTATATCTCTCTCTCACACACGCACACACACATACACACACACACACATACACACACACACACGCACGCACATACACACAAACACACACACTCACACACACACACACACACACACACACACACACACACACACACACACACACACACACACACTCACTCACTCACTCACATGTTAAGTATAATTGCTTGTGCCTATAAAGTATTAGAAATCGAGAAGTGTTCCCTTCAGACTTTGCCAGACACTTGGAAGTAGAACGAGTATGGCTGAGAGGTCACGAGAGACTTGAAAGTAGTCTTAATAACAACTATAGTAATGGTAACAATAATAATAAAGATAATAACAACCTATATTTCAGCTCAGAGTATATATTGAAACAAGAATGTGAGGGTGCAGAGTATACATGAAATGTTATTTATTACAAGCAAAGCAAAACTGCAGGGTAGCAGTAATCTGAGGCGGTTTATTTAAGTGTCCCGTCTATTTTTACCTTTATGTCAGGAGGGACGCCACGGTACCCTACCACAGACAGGACTGGCCGCAGCACAAAGTTCTTTGGTGGGACAACGTTAAGTGAACAACTATTTATGACCTTTTGTAGAGATTAATGTCACTGTAGTGTTACTGCTGTGTATATATTTGGGGCTTATAACACAATTTGTTTGATCTGCCTTCGAGACATTAATTTGATTGAGGTAAGGGTAATAGCTTGTTTCTACGATGGATAGAGAAGGATATAGAGTACAGGAATTCCATAAGAAATTCACAAAGTAAGAGAAAGTAGGGAAATAGAGATTAGTTGGTTGGAACTTTCTCGTCAGTCACCAAACCGAAAACGGCGTGGAACTTTTTGCGAGTAAGGTAAACTATGGTAAAATTAGCACTAGAAAGTCAACCTGATTCAGTGATTGAGTTGTGAATGAAAGTGTGCAAATCCGCTAATTTTTTCCACTGGAATTATGCAAATTTCAAAATATAGCTAAAGTCTCAAATGCAGAGTTGAGAGCTGCCACAGGTAGTAAGATGCATTAGAAAAATTATTGTACGAATTCAGAGTACCATATACTGAGAAGTATTCAGGAACTATTGCCCTCTGCCATTCCACGCACTTTCACAGGGAATAGAATCGTACAGGGACAGGGCAATACCGTATACTTTGTACCCATGAGGCTTCGCATTTTTCAAGGCATGTTAGAAAAAAACAACTGCTATTTCGCATATATTGTAGTTGTAGTTCGTACATACCAATGGTAAAAATAATTCCGACCTTGCCAGGATTCGAACCTGGAATCTTCTGATCCGTAGTCAGACGCGTTATCCGTTGCGCCACAAGGCCTGTGTGGATAATAAACGCAGATGCATTGATACAGTTATTGACTAATATATGATGATGCTATGCATATTTTGTGTATTGCACACACATTCAGTCGTCTGGGATTTTGCAAACACTGATAGCGTTATTAGGCGTAATGTTTTATTACGATGATCATTTATACAGATATTACCATTATTGATGCTGTTACCTATAATAGTGTTATTATTATAATTTTTATATTATTGTTGCTTAGTCAATATTATTAGATTATTCATATTATTGTGATATATTTTCATTCTGAAGATTATTGTTATTCTTATCATGATTTTTATTATCATTATTGTTATTATTTTATCATTATCAGTATCACTGTTATTATCATCATTAGTAGTATTATCATCATTATTATTATTATTGTTATTACAATTATCATCAAGTATATCAAGAAAAAAATCGACGTGAAGGAGATAAAGCAAAAGTTCAAAGCAATAGTTCAACGCAAAAGTTCATAGCAATAGTTCAACGCAAAAGTTCATAGCAATAGTTCAACGCAAAAGTTCGAAGCAAAAGTTCAACGCAAAAGTTCATAGCAATAGTTCAACGCATCAGCTGATGGTATGCAAATCATTCAAAACCGATTAACGACCGCGATGGTTTTGTTCCTATCTCTGGCTCTTTGGAGTTGAGAATCTTAAAGCAGCAGCGATTCTCAGGTCATTGAGGACAAATTTACCTGTATGTATTAATTTATTATTTATCTATGTATTTATTTGTTCCTTGATTCATTTGTTTAACTCTATCTATCTATTTGAAGGTTTGCTTGCTTATTTGTTTGTTTGTACTTATCTGTCTATTTATCTATTCATTTCTTTAATTATTTGCGGATAAACTAACGATTGTAGAAGGGAGGAACAATTGCATACACACGAGGAACCACAGAGGTCATAAGGTCCTACAGGAAGGTCGCCGAGATCTCGAGGGTTGGAGAAACGATGGCGGAACCTTTCGACGCGGCAGGCAAAGGAGGAGGAAGGGAGAGGGAGGGAAAGAGAGAGGGAGAGGGTGAGGGAAAGGAAGAAAAAGAGGGTAGGGAGAGGGAGAGGGAAGGAGGGAGAGGGTAGGCAAAGGGAAAGGCAGAAAGGGAAGGGAAGGCAAATGGAAAGGGAGGGAGTGAGAGGGTAGGCAAAGGGAAAGGCAGAATGGAAAGGGAGGGAGGGAAAGAGAGGGTGAGGCTAAGGGAAAGGGAGTGAGGGAGAGGGAAAGAGAGTGAGGGAGAGGGAAAGAGAGTGAGGGAGAGGGAAAGAGAGTGAGGGAGAGGGAAAGAGAGTAAGGGAGAGGGAAAGAGAGTGAGGGAGAGGGAAAGAGAGTGAGGGAGAGGGAAAGAGAGTGAGGGAGAGGGAAAGAGAGTGAGGGAGAGGGAAAGAGTGAGGGAGAGAGAAAGGGAGTGAGGGAGAGAGAAAGGGAGTGAGGGAGAGAGAAAGGGAGTGAGGGAGAGAGAAAGGGAGTAAGGAAGAGGGAAAGAGAGTGAGGGAGAGAGAAAGGGAGTGAGGGAGAGGAAAAAGGAGAAAGGAAGAGGGAAAGAGACAGAGACATAGACTTATATAGACAAACAGACAGACAAAAAGCGTGAGAGATCCAAGTGCTGGAGAGACAATGTGCACGTCCACAAGAGATCCCTTAAGAGAGGAGAAGACGGGAGGGTAAGCAAATAACAAAGAAACCGGTAGAAAACTGCACCTGGAACGAAATGAAATGAGTGTTATCAATAACAAAGGGAAAGGCAATTTAAGACAACGTCAGAATGAATAGAGGGGAAAAAATCACAAACAATTGAAAAAAAACGAAGACATAAAAAATCTTGAATGCAGTCTAAGAAAACTTACGTAGACGAGAGGTAAATAAACAAAAACAAGAAACACACAAAACCGAAATAGTGAAGCTCACCTGGATAATGAAAAAACAATAGCCTTTGTTGACATTATTTATATAGAGAAAACGGACAGTTATTAGCAGATACTATCTTATTTCTGCGTTTAATACTTATTGCAGAGGGGTAGGGGTGGTGAAGGGACAGTGGGCCCGGGCATCCATATAGGGGGGAGGGAGGCATCTAATCAGATAGGGAACGAAGATGGTGATTTTTTTATTTATATTTTAATCGAATAAAATATTTGTTTTATGTATATATATGTATATACATGTATATGTGTATATATATGTATATGTATATGTATATATGCATAATGTATTTATATTTTTATGAGTATATATATACACATGTACATATATATATATATATATATATATATATATATATATATATATATATATATATATATATATATATATATATTTACACATGCATATATATAAATATATACATATGTATATATACGCTTTTATATACACATGTATATATATGCATATGTAAATATATACATAGGCATATATATGCATATATAAATACATACATGTGCATGTATATATTTATGTAGGGGTTGAAATTTTTCATATATTCAAATTTATCTTATTTTCTTCCAACATAACTATGTAGTTAGTAGCGCTGCCACCATCCAGGTTTTGTTTTGAACAAGGAGGCACACCAGTTGCTTAACCTAACAGTCTTAAGGCTCGTGGGTGTGGGAATCAATTCATTCCTTTGTTAAGTGTATGCCAAATTTTAACGGTCATGGAAACATTTGTAACCCATATTTTGTTCAGTAACTAATTAATGAACAAATGGCATATCTTTCTATAAATCTTAGCAATACACATTTAAAATAAGTAATATTCTCTAATAATTCAATCCATCTCTAAGGTTAATTCTACATATCCTAAATTTTCATCTTAATTAGTAAACATTATAAAAATATACGTGAGACGAAATCGAGACCCTCACACCCAGTCTAACCGCGTTCTTCCCATGGTTTTACCCAGGACATGAATCGATCATTCCCTTCCTTTCATCTCACAATTTTCCTCTCTACACTTCCCTCTAATAAATAATAACCTCTATCCAATCATTGATACCCTCTGGAACTGTTACCTGCGACTACTTCCGTTACTGTACCCACGGACCACTAAAATAATTAAGAGTAACAAATATGTCCCCTAGCAACAAGGCTAATATTATGGCACATGCACCATGGTGGTTGTTCTCGCCTCTTTCAATTCTCCTCTCTGTTCACAGGGGAAAGTCGGGAATCGTCTCAATCATCATAAATCAATGCAGAGAGATTTGACAATTACGCGAATAAACTTATCGAGCACAGCAATCTATTGTACGAGGGTAAAAATATGATTTTTAGTACAAGCTCTCAACTTATCTGTTGGCAAGGGAAGAGTTGGGAATCGTCTGAGGAGAGATCGTTAAAATAACGACCTCATTGCCTTCCCCAAATGAATTGCGAGCGTTTAAACATACAAACCATTTATAAATGATTATTATAATTTACTTGTATTTGTTGTAACTCTAAATTTTGCTATATTAGTATGCCATCAGATTTTTTAAAAG
>NC_091560.1:42600458-42605458 GCF_042767895.1 Penaeus vannamei
AAGATTTAATACATGTGGTCTTCGGCTAGCTTAAAAATTCTAAGATATCATTTGAAAAGATTGAAACATTTCTTTGTAAAGATACGATCAGAAGAAAATCTTAATTCACAGAATTTGTGAGTATTATCGTGTATTTCAAGGTCCCACCTACTTGTTTATTTATCTTTTTTTTAATATAGTTTTGCTATATAATAAGGCCTTGTGGCGCAACGGATAACGCGTCTGACTACGGATCAGAAGATTCCAGGTTCGAATCCTGGCAAGGTCGATATTATTACCATTTTAGGTTATATTTCCTCAAAAAAAGTAACAGATTAACAATGAGTATCTTTAGTATACTTGCTCTTTACCAAGCCATTGTATACTCTAACAGATCATCTACCATGCTGCATGCAATAAACGTGCAACATATATTAATACTCAACATATATTGATAATCAACGGTGTTTATATGGAGAGTAATTAATCTGTGCTCAATAGTTCTTTCTGCTCTTGGAAATGCTTATAAAGTATATGGGAAACAGAAAAAGGAAACGGGATTCTGAAATTTTAGTAGAAACTACTAAATCAGTAGACACCATCTTTCTATTTTCCGTTACTATGTCGCCTCGTCTGTCCCCGTTTCTGAAATTTTGCATTACTGATACCCATTAAATAATATAATTTCTTTTTACCTAACTCTCTCTCTCTCTCTCTCTCTCTCTCCGCTTGGTTTTTGTTGTTGTTGTTGTTGGGTACGTATAATGTGGGTCTGATTTTTGTTGTTGTTGATTTGCTGTCGTTCCTACACATGAGTAACTTTCTCTTAAGATAACACAAATTAATCGATGATTCAGATACATTTTGGCCGATGTACTGAAAGTAACCTCTGACCTTGTTGCTTACTTGTAACACGTGACAACCTATTGAGGGTAACAAGATCATGTTGATATCTGCTCTTTAAAGGTTTTTTTTCCAATTGTATACGACAATTGTAATGAAACGTATCATTGGTAAGAGTTAGATATAATATATATATATATATATATATATATATATATATATATATATATATATTAATGGAAAATCACATCTTTCGAAGACTGATCCATTGTAAACGAATTTAATTATTAACCTAAATCAGGAGTTGACTGTTTATTTGATTTCATATTGCTTTGGTAATTCGACTGTATTTACTTTTCCAGTTACTCGGTCTAAAAAAAATTGGTAAGTAAAAGAAAATGCATTTATTTGTATGTCATATGTATTTATAAACCAAAAATGATAAAGAACAGTAATTTAAGATTTTGTGTGTGTTAATGAGCGATAAATTGTTTTTTTTAACGGTGTGTTAGCTTTAAGGCGACTCAGGTTTTCTGATTATGTTTATATATATAAAAAGGTGTGAAAAAAGAAAATTTGTGCTTTGGTGAAGTGACCGAATACCACACCCATCCTTAAATATTTTTTTCTTCATAAAAATGTCATAGCTAATACATAATAAAAAATACAAAGCTTTGACAGTAGCTTAAGTTTGCAATGTGTATAGTGCAACTTGCACCTGGTACACGAAAGCATTCTGATAGGTACACTGTATTAAATACATCCACCACCGCTTAATTAGATGATAATACATTTGATCTAAAAAAATAAAACTCGGACACAGTAATTGACAGAAAAGTGTTACAGACAGATTTTCTTTTCACTTCTGATTAATGTAATTATTTATTCATTTCTATAATTAATATGTCCATTGATGTGAATGTTAAAGTACGCTCTTGTTTTCATTTAGTAGCAGCCATGCTAGTATATTACTTTTAATGGTGCGAGACATGAGTATGAATACTTACAACTTACTTGAAATGTATGACTTTATTAATCTTTTCTTTGACACAAATAATGCTGTCCATTTTGAGGCGTTTCGGGATCCTAGTCTGATTCTAATAAAACATTTTGATATGTAGTGCAGTGCCTCTGCGACCTTAAATCAGACAGAAACAAATTGACTGTTGAAAGGAAATTACATACTATTAGAAAGGAGTCTTAGTTCAAAGATTCCTCGCTGGCATGTTATTTTTTATTTTATTTAATTTTTTTCAAAATATAACAACCTGCTTACATGGCCTTGTGGCGCAACGGATAACGCGTCTGACTACGGATCAGAAGATTCCAGGTTCGAATCCTGGCAAGGTCGAGTATCCTTATATATAAATGATACCTTTAGTGTTTGGCAGTAGCAAGCAAACTCCGCCAATTGTTACACTCTGTCGTATGCTCAGGGCTATACTTATTGTCTTGAAATAAAGGCACGGTCAGACTAGAAATGGCGAATCCTAAACCAAGGGCTTGGCTGATGTTTTCCCCCAGACCTGAACGGTTTACCCCGAGCCAAAGACCGCCCCAGGCAATGCTGGGGTAGTGGTAGAGGTTTCCCTGGTTCTCCTGCTCTTGGCGGTCGGAGTTAAGTATTGTTGTGATTAACCTATTTATGTATTTAAAACACTGAAGCATTAGCCGAAAATAGATTCTTTTTATGTTGTTTTCAGTTGATATATAAGAAAAAAATAATTGATACGAAAGTACAACGTAATTATATGCATCGGCACTTGATTTTTGCGAATTTACAACGTTTGTTTACATTATGCCACGTGGCTGGTTTGCTTCTACACAGAAGTATGAAATGTAATAAAAAGCACTGCACATTAAAACCAAGTTGTAGGCAGTGACATAAATACTTAGTACTTATTTAAAGATTTTTTTCGAGACAGTATTTTCTAAACGGAAATTTCAACATTAATTTGCGTTTCCGTGTTTCCAAAAGCATTTACATGTTTACAAGTCTACGAATTTAAAGAACAATCAGTTTCGCTTTTTTTTTTCTTTTAGACATTTATAATCCATGTAAAAAGAACACAATAATGGTGGTTAGCTTTAATTACTTATTATCAGTTATTATTGATGCATATTCTAAAGCACGGTCGCCTGATATCCACAATGACCTTATGCTATACGAGAGACTTGTAGAAGAAACTGCACAACTTTTCTATTATATAATAAGAGACGTGAAAAGAAAGCACTAATGATAAAGTTTGGAAGGAGAGAGGCGAGCGCAGACCCAAAATGGTCGTTTCTGTTCTTAACCAAAATTCGTATTTTTCATCAGTAATAAAATTATCTAAGGCGATCTAATCAAGAGCTGTAATTTCTTACTACCATTGGATTAGAACATAGGGTATTTTTTTGTCTGATATTTTGTGTTAATAGCCATACTATGTTCTCCTCTGTGTATTGTAGAATGTTTTCGGTTTAAATAATTAAGCAAACTAACCTTACAGGAGTATGCAATTTCAAAATCCAGAACTTGGACAGTATTATCTGGTGATTACAAAACGAACTAGTCCGAAAGTGCAATGTAACAAATTTATTCAAGTACAGTTTAAACGACATAGGCCTTGTATATATTCTTGACAATACAGCCATTACATACATGAAGCCATGAACTGGAAAGTACATTCAAGATTGTAGCTACAAATAGTGAAACTCTTACTTTAACGTAACTTCAATATGAAAACTTTCTGTGCTCACCAGGGCTCGAACCTGGGACCTTCTGTGTGTTAGACAGATGTGATAACCACTACACCATGAGCACTTCTTCCTATATTGGGAGACTATATTTGGTATTGATCATTCTAATATGATTTTTTAAAGTAACTATTGTCGCTTCCATCATCATGAAAACGCTTATAATATAAGGAGGTTACAAATAAGTACAAGTTATTGAAACATTACATCCCAAAAAGAGTAAAATGTGGGAAGACGTAAAGAAGAGGAACTGGGTAAGGTTGGGGGGGGGGGGGGGGGACTGGGTGCTAATTTTATGTTTGTGGAACTAGAACGCAAAAGAATGTTTGGGATACAAGACAATCCCAAGGATGTAAAATATAACTGAGGAAAAAGAAAGTTTTTGTGAAAGAATGAAAGTTTTTTTGGTAATGTCTGATACAGAGAGTAACCCAATTTAATGGAGAATATACCATGCTCTAGTTATAGATGCAAGAATGTTGAAGTACAAAGACGTAAGATAGACACGTAAAAATAAGATTGACATCACATATTAATAAGGCCTGTCCACTCAGGCGGTCATAAGGGCGGACATGAGTTTAGCTGAGGTCACGGAAGGACAAACTACTCTGTAAACAAGTAGTTCCCTCGTTATTTACTCACCTTTGACCTCGCCTATCATGCACGCTTAAGTTGGGAGGTCTTTAAGTAATAAGATGGAATTCTTTTATAAATACAAGTGTGAGTGGGATGTTAATCAAATATTGTGTTACAAACTACCTTTATTATATAAAAAAAAAAGATGATAAAAAACATTCGTGACACAAAGAGCAATTTGGATAATTCATATTTGTTTGTTATTATTACTACTACCATTATTTATATATATATATATATTTTTTTTTTACTCGGAAAACACGATACTAACTGTGTGATGGGGGTTTACGTAGGCCTATGTCTCCTCTACTTGACTGACAATTTCCGTAAAACGAGCTTGTAGGACACGTACAGATGCGCTTTAGTGATATCCATAGGTCTTCGCGTTAGCAGTGCACACCTTTTAGTATAACGTGCACAGGCACTCAGAGAGAGAGAGTGAGTGAGTGAGTGAGTGAGTGAGTGAGTGAGTGAGTGAGTGAGTGAGTGAGTGAGTGAGTGAGTGAGTGAGTGAGTGAGTGAGTGTAGTTATAGTATACCTTTCAGCCAGCTAATGTACCCAAGTATATTCCCTTCTCTTTGTTGACCTTAGCTGGCATGGCTGGTTTTCACAACATTCAGGTCAAAGATTAATTATATTTTAACCGCAGGCTTTGTATGTTGAGACCGTTTTAAAAATTCAGCACGACTTCAATTAATAAGGTTAGGTTAGGTGAAACATGACGTAAGGTTAGGTTAGGTTTAGGTTTAGGTTTAGGTTTAGGTTTAGGTTTAGGTTTAGGTTAGGTTAGGTTAGGTTAGGT
>NC_091560.1:42607958-42647958 GCF_042767895.1 Penaeus vannamei
CCTTCCACCCTCCCTCTCTTCCTCTCCCTTCCACCCTCCCTCTCTTCCTCTCCCTTCCACCCTCCCTCTCTTCCTCTCCCTTCCACTCTCCCTCTCTTCCTCTCCCTTCCACTCTCCCTCTCTTCCTCTCCCTTCCACCCTCGCTCTCTTCCTCTCCCTTCCCCCCTCCTCTCTTCTCCTTCCACCCTCCCTCTCTTCCTCTCCTTCCACCCTCCCTCTCTTCCTCTCCCTTCCACCCTCCCTCTCTTCCTCTCCCTCACCCTCCCTCTCTCCTCTCCCTTCCACCCTCCCTCTCTTCTTTCCTTCCACCCTCCCTCTCTTCCTCTCCCTTCCACCTCCCTCTCTTCCTCTCCCTTCCACCCTCCCTCTCTTCCTCTCCCTTCCACCTCCCTCTCTTCCTCTCCCTTCCACTCTCCCTCTCTTCCTCTCCCTTCCACCTCCTCTCTTCCCTCCCTTCCACCCTCCCTCTCTTCACTCTCCCTTCCTCTCTTCTCTCCTCCTTCCACCCTCCCTCTCTTCCTCTCCCTTCCACCCTCCCTCTCTTCCTCTCCTTCCACCCTCCCTCTCTTCCTCTCCCTTCCACCCTCCTCCTCTCTTCCTTCTCCCTTCCACCCTCCCTCTCTCCTCTCCCTTCCACCTCCCTCTCTTCTCTCTTCCTCTCCCTTCCACCCTCCCTCTCTTCCTCTCCCTTCCACCCTCCCTCTCTTCCTCTCCCTTCCCTCCTTCCCTCTCTTCCTCTCCCTTCCACCCTCCCTCTCTTCCTTCCCTTCCACCCTCCTCTCTTCCTTCCTTCCACCTCCTCTCTTCCTCTCCTTCCCCTCTCTCTTCCTCTCCCTTCCACTCCTCCCTCTCTTCCTTTCCCTTCCTCCCTCCCTCTTCCTTCCTCCCTTCTCCCTTCCACCCTCCTCTCTTCCTCTCACTTCCACCCTCCTCTCTCCTCTCCCTTCCACCCTCCCTCTCTCCTCTCCCTTCCACCCTCCCTCTCTTCCTTCCCTTCCACCCTCCTCTCTTCCTTTCCCTTCCACCTCCTCTCTTCCTTCCTTCCACCCTCCTCTCTTCCTCTCCCTTCCACCCTCCCTCTCTTCCTCTCCCTTCCACTCTCCCTCTCTTCCTCTCCCTTCCACCCTCCCTCTCCTTCCTCTCCCTTCCGACCCTCCTCTCTCTTCCTCTCCCTTCCACCCTCCCTCTCTTCCTTTCCCTTCCACCCTCCCTCTCTTCCTCTCCCTTCCACCCTCCCTCTCTTCCTCTCCCTTCCACCCTCCCTCTCTTCCTCTCCCTTCCACCCTCCCTCTCTTCCTCTTCCTTCCACTCTCCCTCTCTTCCTCTCCCTTCCACCCTCCCTCTCTCCCTCTCCCTTCCACCTTCCCCCTCCCTCCCACTCTCTTCCTCTCCCTTCCACCCTCCCTCTCTTCCTCTCCCTTCCACCCTCCCTCTCTTCCTCTCCCTTCCACCCTCCCTCTCTTCCTCTCCCTTCCACCCTCCCTCTCTTCCTCTCCCTTCCACCCTCCCTCTCTTCCTCTTCCCTTCCACCCTCCTTCTCTTCCTCTCCCTTCCACCCTCCCTCTCTTCCTCTCCCTTCCACCCTCCCTCTCTTCCTCCTCCCTTCCACTCTCCCTCTCTTCCTCTCCCTTCCACCCTCCCTCTCTTCCTCTCCCTTCCACCCTCCCTCTCTTCCTCTCCCTTCCACCCTCCCTCTCTTCCTCTCCCTTCCACCCTCCCTCTCTTCCTCTCCCTTCCACCCTCCCTCTCTTCCTTTCCTTCCACCCTCCCTCTCTTCCTCTCCCTTCCACTCTCCCTCTCTTCCTCTCCCTTCCACCCTCCCTCTCTTCCTCTCTCCTTCCACTCTCCCTCTCTTCCTCTCCCTTCCACCCTCCCTCACTTCCTCTCCCTTCCACCCTCCCTCTCTTCCTCTCCCTCCCACCCTCCTTCTCTTCCCTCTCCCTCCCATCCTCCATCTCTTTCTCTCTCTCTTTCTCTCCCTCCACCCTCCCCCTCTCTCTCCTCTCCCTCCCATCCTCCCTCTCTTCCTCGTCCCACCCTCCCTCTCCCTCTCTATCTCCCTCTGTTTTCATTTCTACATCCCGTCTCTTTCCCTCCTACCCTCCCGCTCTTTCCCTCTCTACCTCCCTTCTTTCTCCCTCCTATATTCCGTCTCTCTCTCTTCCTCATATCCTCCTCCTCTTTCTCTCCCTCTTACCCTTCGCCTCTCTCTCTCTACCTCTGTTCTTTCTCCCTCATTCCCTCCGTCTCTCTCTCTCTCTTTCTCTCTGTACCTCCCCTCTTTCTCCCTCCTACCCTCCATCTCTCTCTCTCCCAATTACCCTCTTCCTCTCCCTTTCTTCCCCTCTCCCTTCCTCCCTCCCCCTTTACCCTTCTCTTACTCAAGTAATCACTATCTCAGATCTGAAGAGTAGGGGGAGGAGGATACAGGAAAAGTACTACCTTGTAACACCATCTTGGGTTAAAATTGATTAAAAAATTGCAGCAGGATGTTGCAAGTAAACCTAATGCATGTGGCTGTAGTGAGAGTGAAGCCGAGTGCAATGAGCCGCTTCATTTCCTCCACTGCACACTATTTCACACTTCCAGAACTGTAATATCAGTTATATTTTCTAAATTTGATATTTGTATTAACATTTCGTAGATGTGCTCATGGTGTAGTGGTTATCACATCTGTCTAACACACAGAAGGTCCCAGGTTCGAGCCCTGGTGAGCACACTTTTTGAGCAAGTAAGGTAAGCTTCACAGGCTTGTATTTACCCTAGAAATTGTGGATTCTAATTGATAATCATTTTGTAGTAATCAAATTATAGTCGTTATTGTTATTTGTCTCGCCTACTTATGGTTTACTTAGAAAACACTAATATTAAAAACTCAAATAGGAAAAAGAAGTATACAAGAAAATAGATTCCCTGGGCTTGTCTCCCTGGCAATAAGATATGACAATTACATGTGATAGTATTTTTTTACGGGATCGTCATCCTCAATATCAGGATGTTTGAATATAACACCTTTTATCTCATGTTCGCCGAGTTCAATCCAGTCTTTACCAATAATTCTTTCTTCTCGTGTTTACTTTTATACTGATGTGATGACTTGTTTGAGTAGGTTCTCTTAAAGGATATACATATATACAGTGCCATGATTTTATTTCTTACAGATCTTATTTAGATAAGGTGAATTAATTGCCTCTTTTAGTTGTTACACTGAAATGATGCATATTACAAATGTACACCTTTTGATCCGCGTAAATACATATTGGTAACGCATATTATCATTAGTTGTAGAATAGGGTTGTTTGTACAAGACACTGAATTATCTGTTTAAGACTACGATTCATTTCCTAGAAGTTCATGCTTCTCTTTTCTCTCTCTCTGTCTCTCTTTCTCTTTGTCTCTGTTTGTCTGTCTCTGTCTGTCTCTGTCTGTCTCTCTCTCTCTCTCTCTCCATATTTCTCCTCTCTCTCTCTCTCTCTCTCTCTCTCTCTCTCTCTCTCTCTCTCTCTCTCTCTCTCTCTCTTTCTCTCTCTCTCTCTCTCTCTCTCTCTCAAAGTTATGGGAACAATATCAGGTCTTCCTGTCATTTTCACATTTCCCGATCCCTGCTAGATTTTGCGGAGTAAGAATCATTGCTAAATCAAATTTACAATGAAAATGAGTTTATCAGTGGGCGGTGCAAAGATCTGGGGGCAAAAGGGAGCGACAAGATGGCATTAGGGGCAGTTAATAAGTAACGCTTTATACAGTGCTGCTAAATAAATTGGTTTACTTCAGTAAGTTTTATTTGAGAAATGTATATTTGTGTTTGATCTTTTCAAGGAGGAGAGAAAGTGGGTCTGGAAAAGTTTGAGAAAAATATTTTTATTCGTATTATTTCTCTCCATGTGGCACCAGATGATTAGTAATTAGTGATCTTTATGCTATTTTGCACAAATAAACTAAAGATATATGCTATATAATAGGATTTGCGACCTTGCCAGGATTCGAACCTGGAATCTTCTGATCCGTAGTCAGACGCGTTATCCGTTGCGCCACAAGGCCATGTTTGAAGATGAAATTATATGTTATTTGAAAACTGCCTTCAAAAAGAGAGAAAATACTATAGGCATAATTACATTTTAAGATTTATTTTAATTTAATTTAATTTAATTTAAGATTTAATTTAATTTAAGAGGTAATTTCTTCTCTGTAAAGGGGATTTTTTTTCAACGATAAGTCAGAGATAACTCGAACTTTTCCACTTCCCTCAACTTAGAGTTCGCAGAATCTACTACTTGAGGCAAAATGGGCATGGCAAGTGTCTGCAGTCTGCTAAACAAAAAAAATAATAATAATAATAATAATAAAAAAATCGACTATCAAAATATAATAATCGTGTATTTCAATGTGGTGTTTAAACATATATTGTATGTTATATCCTTAGATTTTTTCAAGTGTTTGTCATTTTGTTTACGGATTAGAAAGCATCCATGACGTCATCATTATCTACATCCGCGCGTTTTTCAAATTCGTCAAAGGAGCCTGGCTACATTCATCCTCCACACGAAGCTCTCGCTGCAGAATATGATACATACTTTTGCTCTTTCTTCTCTGCAATCACGAACGAAGCCACATCCGTCGTCTTAGTTCTCGCTGAACTTCCATTTCTACAGAAGAGAAGAAATAACCTGCGAGGAGGGTCACGCTGACAACCGAATAGACGCCATTTTTGTCGTTGGAATCGAACGGTTAAGGCGATGGTTTTGGGCAAAGGCGAGATCAGTAGCAGCTCGAGGTTTCATGGCGTCTGATTATATTAAAAAAAAAAAAAAACATGGGGTTTATTTTGATGACGTCACAAAAGTTACGGATGCTTTGTGAATGTGGTCGATCATTTTGGTCTCTGCAAGTTTCAAAATGGATGGAAAATAATGATTTTAATGGTTACATTTTCCTTGAACAGTCACCAAAATAGACGCTATGACACCTCGAGTTGCTACTGATCTAGCCTCTCCCGATGGTTTTGTTCGCCTGCGTGACCAGCAAGTTGGGGAAATCTACTTTGTGACTTCTAATTTCAGATCATATCACAAATGGGTTGCTAAAAAACTCTCGTGTGATAGTTACTTTTAATGGGTAATTTCATAGACGCCGACCTTATCAGACTTCGAGACATATCAGATCTGTTGTCAGGTAGTTTTTGTTGAGCAAAAATGACAGTGGTCACTAACAGCAAAACATTTGCCGCTCGTAATCCAAGGCATATTCATGAAAATCATTATGAAAGGAATACACACACACACACACACACATACACACACACACACACACACACACACACACACACCGATATATATATATATATATATATATATATATATATATATTATTTATTTTTTCTTTCTTTCTTTCTTTTTCCATCTGACTGCTTGAATCCTACTTCCATCTCTGCTTCCTATTTATTTAAACATGACCAAAGGGATCACTTCTCCCCAGGCAATGGCTGGTGACATGAAGTTACCGTTTGTAGGTTTGTGCTGCTAATCGGCGTACACGGGCTAAAGTTCCTGGCTCTAAAAGAAACATCTTCGACCTTGCCAGGATTCGAACCTGGAATCTTCTGATCCGTAGTCAGACGCGTTATCCGTTGCGCCACAAGGCCATGTATAGAAGTCAAATTCACTGATTCTTTAACTTGGTGTTACTGGAAGTATAAGTCTTCAAATAGAGAATCTTTTTGATCCCTACCCATTTACTTCTCACACTCAATGCATTTTCAAACTAACCGATAACTACATATCTATTCAGAATCTCACTGGCTAATATTAGTTAGAAGGCATATATTCACTTACAGCCTTGAGACCTCCAACGTACTGAAGGGCTTAAACAGACTTCTATTACTTAAATCAACAAATTATATAAATTACATTGGTTTCTACATCACAATTACCGTCCATGCAATGTAATTAGTAGAGTATATAAATTAAAATTGCATAAATAGATCGTCAGGGACAAAGAGGCCGTTTTCACTTAGTATTCCTTGTCAGTCCACTTGGAGTTGAATTTGAACAGTGCCAAGAAAATGCATATATACCTCACCAAAGATCTGTGTGATGTGCGTTTACTAGCAAGGTCTCTATACGTACTTTTACAGACCTGGCTTACTAGTGCCCTACGCATTAATATTGAGACGAAGTGTGCATGCCTGTATCAAGGAATCTGCATAGTTGGCATCATGAAATAAGGGAAGGTGATTAAAGATACCTTATTAGAAATGACGGGCTGAACTAGAGAGGGGTCGAAGTCTTATCAAAACTGCTAATTATTTTTGGTAGATTATTTTAGCACACAAACCTATTTATTTACTTTTTTTTTCGTTTTCTTTCCCTTTTCTGCTAGGCGTATTGCTCTTTGTTATATACATTTCAATCCTATGAAACTGAAAGCTTACAGACGAAAAGGTCTGAAACAGAAATTGAAGAAAAAACCTGAAGATACTTAAATAATATCGTTGAGAAAAACACTTGTTATAATGGAAGATAACCGTACCGTTTACTGCAGACATTATTTCCATGGTCGTTTCTTTAACTTCGATTTGTACATGGTAAAGGCATGATAAATTGCTTGCGTCTGATGGTTTGCGCTCTCTCTCTCTCTCTCTCTCTCTCATATATTGACATCTACGTGACAAGGGGCATCATTTCAGCTTTTTCTAAGGGGGGGGGGGGGCGAAGTGAGCACAATCAGTTTTCTGAGGCAAAAAAAAAAAAAGAAAAAAAAAAAACTTGAATCCTGCTTCCATCTCTGCTTCCTATCTATGTCAGACATTTCTAAAGGCATCACTTCTCCCCAGGCAAGAGCTGGTGACGTGAAATCACCGAGGTTTGCACTGCTAATCAGCGCACGCGGACTAGATTTCTCGGCTCCATAAAGAGACTTTCGACCTTGCCAGGATTCGAACCTGGAATCTTCTGATCCGTAGTCAGACGCGTTATCCGTTGCGCCACAAGTCCATGGATGAAATTCAAATTCACTGATCCTTTAACTTGGTGTTACTGGAAGTATAAGTCTTCAAATAGAGAATCTTTTTGATCCCTACCCATTTACTTCTCACACATTGCATTTTCAAACTAACCGATAACTACATATCTATTCAGAATCTCACTGGCTAATATTAGTTAGAAGGCATATATTCACTTACAGCCTTGAGACCTCCAACGTACTGAAGGGCTTAAACAGATTTCTATTACTTAAATGATCGACAAATTATATAAATTACATTGGTTTCTACATCACAACTACCGCCCATGCAATGTAATTATTAGATAGAGTATATAAAAACAAATTGCATAAATAGATCGTCAGGGACAAAGAGGCCGTTTTCACTTAGTATTCCTTGTCAGTCCACTTGGAGTTGAATTTGAACAGTGCCAAGAAAATGCATATATACCTCACCAAAGATCTGTGTGATGTGCGTCTACTAGCAAGGTCTCTATACGTACTTTTACAGACCTGGCTTACTAGTGCCCTACGCCCTACGCATTAATATTGAGACGAAGTGTGCATGCCTGTATCAAGGAATCTGCATAGTTGGCATCATGAAATAGGTGAAGGTGATTAAAGATACCTTATTAGAAATGACGGGCTGAACTAGAGAGGGATCGAAGTCATATCAAAACTACTAATTATTTTTGGTAGATTATTTTAGCACACAAACCTATTTATTTACTTTTTTTTCCCTTTTCTGCTAGGCGTATTGCTATTTGTTATTTACATTTCAATCCTATGAAACTGAAAGTTTACAGACGAAAAGGTCTGAAACAGAAATTGAAGAAAAAAACTGAATATACTTAAATAATATCGTTGAGAAAAACACTTGTTATTATGGAAGATAACCGTACAGTTTACTGCAGACATTATTTCCATGGTCGTTTCTTTAACTTCGATTTGTACATGGTAAAGGCATGATAAATTGCTTGCGTCTGATGGTTTGCTCTCTCTCTCTCTCTCTCTCTCTCTCTCTCTCCCTCTCTCTCTCTCTCTCTCTCTCTCTCTCTCTCTCTCTCTCTCTCTCTCTCTCTCTCTCTCTCTCTCTCTCTCTCTCATATATTGACATCTACATGACAAGGGGCATCATTTCAGCTTTTCAAAGGCCGCGAAGTGAGCACAATCAGTTTTCTGAGGCGATGCGAAAGAATCTTGAATCCTGCTTCTATCTCTGCTTCCTATCTATGTCAGACATTTCTAAAGGCATCACTTCTCCCCAGGCAAGAGCTGGTGACGTGAAATCACCGAGGTTTGCACGGCTAATCAGCGCACGCGGACTAGATTTCTCGGCTCCATAAAGAGACTTTCGACCTTGCCAGGATTCGAACCTGGAATCTTCTGATCCGTAGTCAGACGCGTTATCCGTTGCGCCACAAGGCCATATATTAAATTCAAATTCACTGATCCTTTAACTTGGTGTTACTGGAAGTATAAGTCTTCAAATAGAGAATCTTTTTGATCCCTACCCATTTACTTCTCACACACATTGCATTTTCAAACTAACCGATAACTACATATCTATTCAGAATCTCACTGGCTAATATTAGTTAAAAGGCATATATTCACTTACAGCCTTGAGACCTCCAACGTACTGAAGGGCTTAAACAGATTTCTATTACTTAAATGATCGACAAATTATATAAATTACATTGGTTTCTACATCATAACTACCGTCCAAAATTGCATAAATAGATCGTCAGGGACAAAGAGGCCGTTTTCACTTAGTATTCCTTGTCAGTCCACTTGGAGTTGAATTTGAACAGTGCCAAGAAAATGCATATATACCTCACCAAAGATCTGTGTGATGTGCGTTTACTAGCAAGGTCTCTATACGTACTTTTACAGACCTGGCTTACTAGTGCCCTACGCCCTACGCATTAATATTGAGACGAAGTGTGCATGCCCGTATCAAGGAATCTGCATAGTTGGCATCATGAAATAGGTGAAGGTGATTAAAGATACCTTATTAGAAATGACGGGCTGAACTAGAGAGGGATCGAAGTCTTATCAAAACTGCTAATTATTTTTGGTAGATTATTTTAGTACACAAACCTATTTATTTACTTTTTTTTCGTTTTCTTTCCCTAGGCTTATTGCTATTTGTTATTTACGTTTCAATCCTATATAACAAAGTTTACAGACGAAAAGGTCTGAAACAGAAATTGAAGAAAAAAACTGAAGATACTTGAATACTATCGTTGAGAAAAACACGTAATAATATTATGGAAGATAGCCGTAGTTTACTGCAGACATTATTTCCATGGTCGTTTCTTTAACTTCGATTTGTACATGGTAAAGGCATGATAAATTGCTTGCGTCTGATGGTTTGCTCTCTCTCTCTCTCTCTCTCTCTCTCTCTCTCTCTCTCTCTCTCTCTCTCTCTCTCTCTCTCTCTCTCTCTCTCTCTCTCTCTCTCTCTCTCTCTCTCATATATTGACATCTACATGACAAGGGGCATCATTTCAGCTTTTCAAAGGCCGCAAAGTGAGCACAATCAGTTTTCTGAGGCGCTGCGGAAGAATCTTGAATCCTGCTTCCATCTCTGCTTCCTATGTCAGAATCACTTCTAAAGGAATCACTTCTCCCCAGGCAAGAGCTGGTGACATGAAATCACCGAGGTTTGCACTGCTAATCAGCGCACGAGGACTAGATTTCTCGGCTCCATAAAGAGACTTTCGACCTTGCCAGGATTCGAACCTGGAATCTTCTGATCCGTAGTCAGACGCGTTATCCGTTGCGCCACAAGGCCATATATTCCATTAACAACTATTAAAAAGAAAAAGAAAAAAAAGTTCGTGTTACCAGGTCTTTAAATTGAGAGTCCTGAACTCTACTATTTCTCTCACATTTCCATACATTTCCAAAATAACAGACCAAACATCTCTTCAGATTCTCCCATATTAACACTGGATAATACTGCACATATTCATTCACAGCCTTGAGATTTCCCCCGGCTAATACGAGCCAAAGATTAGTCTTAATGCAGGTAAATGGAAGAACCTTAAATTCTGGGTTTATTACATTTCAAAGATGGCGGTTGCGAGACGCCCAGCCCCTTGGGTGTCAAGGACGAGGTGGTTGTGGGCTGGAGAGACCTCGTGCGTCTTCGTCCATCTTTATCGTCTCTATATCTTCTTCTTTCTGCCATCTCCCTCGGTACTTGTTCTCTATCTATAAATAGCATCATCACAAGATGAAAAAGAAAAAAGAAACAGCATTTTCCATGTATGCGACTTTAGCTGTAAGATAACACATCTTGCTTACGCATCTTTAGTCCCCGCTTGGAATCACTGATAAGCACCCACCTCAAATTTTCAATCAGTAGGTTCTACAGTGGAAAATGATCTGATGTATTGCCACAAAGTTATTTTTTTTCCAAACCGTCGACTACATAATAAGATGCGACGATTGCCCGCCTTCATCGCCATCGTCATCATCACCGTCATTATCAATAAAACAAAAATCCAGTTTCAGTCAACATACAGTATATTTTATCTCCCGAGACGTTGCTTTCAAATACATACACTAAGACACACACACACACACACACACACGAACACACATACACACACACACACACACACACAATTTTTATGCTTTAGTGTAATCAATACCCTGTCCCTCCCCCCCCCCCCTCCCCTCCCTCTTCCCCCTACCCCATCCCCTCCCCCCTCTCCCTCTTCCCCCTCTCCCCTCTTCCCCTCCCCTGAAACTCCTCTTCTGTTGGTTGTAGGGAATCTAATACCTATGCATTCCCAATAACAATTGTATACACGCATATGAATATATTAAATATCGGCCCCATGATATATGATTATATTGATATTAATGCTAAATATAATTAGTTGTCGTCCTTATAATGCTAAATATAATTAGTTGTCGTCCTTCTGAGTACAGTCGCGGAGAGAGACGTCACTGTAGATGATATACAGTGCAGTATAATGCGGATTATTTTCAAAGTCGTTTCTTTATTCTAGATAATTTGCAATTGGTAAGGGCATGATAAATTGCTCTTTTCTTTTCTCTCTCTGTCTCTCGGTCTCTCTGTCTCTCGGTCTCTCTGTCTCTCGGGGTCTCTGTCTCTCGGGGTCTCTGTCTCTCGGGGTCTCTGTCTCTCGGGGTCTCTGTCTCTCGGGGTCTCTGTCTCTCGGGGTCTCTGTCTCTCGGGGTCTCTGTCTCTCGGGGTCTCTGTCTCTCGGGGTCTCTGTCTCTCGGGGTCTCTGTCTCTCGGGGTCTCTGTCTCTCGGGGTCTCTGTCTCTCGGGGTCTCTGTCTCTCGGGGTCTCTGTCTCTCGGGGTCTCTGTCTCTCGGGGTCTCTGTCTCTCGGGGTCTCTGTCTCTCGGGGTCTCTGTCTCTCGGGGTCTCTGTCTCTCGGGGTCTCTGTCTCTCGGGGTCTCTGTCTCTCGGGGTCTCTGTCTCTCGGGGTCTCTGTCTCTCGGGGTCTCTGTCTCTCGGGGTCTCTGTCTCTCGGGGTCTCTGTCTCTCGGGGTCTCTGTCTCTCGGGGTCTCTGTCTCTCGGGGTCTCTGTCTCTCGGGGTCTCTGTCTCTCGGGGTCTCTGTCTCTCGGGGTCTCTGTCTCTCGGGGTCTCTGTCTCTCGGGGTCTCTGTCTCTCGGGGTCTCTGTCTCTCGGGGTCTCTGTCTCTCGGGGTCTCTGTCTCTCGGGGTCTCTGTCTCTCCCTCTCCCCCTCTCCCTCTCCCTCTCCCCCTCCCCCTCTCCCCCTCCCCCTCTCCCCCTCCCTCTCTCACCCTCCCTCTCCCTCCCCCTCTCCCCCTCTCCCTCTCCCCCTCTCCCTCCCCTCTCCCCCCTCTCCCTCTCCCTCTCCCCCTCTCCTCTCCCCCTCTCCCTCTCCCTCTCCCCCTCTCCCTCTCTCTCTCCCTCTCTCCTCTCTCTCTCTCTCTCCCTCTCTCTCTCTCTCTCCCTCTCCCTCTCCCTCTCTCCCTCTCCCTCTCTCTCTCTCTCTCTCTCTCTCTCTCTCTCTCTCTCCCCCTCTCTCCCTCTCCCCCTCTCTCCCTCTCCCCCTCTCTCCCTCTCTCTCTCTCTTTCTCTTATAATTTTGGCCCTACTGATTCGATCGTCGAAACATATTAACACATTCTATACGATTGGCTGTCCTAAGGATTCATCCGGCACTATAAAACTCGTGCAGACTAACGGGTTTATTTACATATATAAGCGTGGGTATATTTGGGTGTTGGTGTACATGTGTCTGTCAATGCTGTACACAAGTTTAAATAGGATCAAATACCTCATCTCTTTGTTGTGAAATATGAATTGGAAATGCGTGCGATGTAGACCTATAGACTTTGGGGCTTGGATAGATTTATTTTTTATTATTATTATTTTTTTTGATAACGGCAATTCCTTATGAATTTGACAGTCTCTGGATTTTATTTGTTGGCATAATAACCGATGATCACATTAGCTAACCTTAATGTATGGACATTCAGGGTCAAGTATAATCACCACAAAAATATATTTATTATTCCAACGTTTGATCATTTAAGCGTAAATTCTCGTGGCGACAGCAGCTTTGTCGAGTGTCCAAGCGCATGTATTACGGTTTTAAGGTACTGAAAAATGTTCGGTCCAGTCGACCTTGCCAGGATTCGAACCTGGAATCTTCTGATCCGTAGTCAGACGCGTTATCCGTTGCGCCACAAGGCCATGTTCGAAGATGAAATTATATGATATTTGAAAACTGCCTTCAAAAAGAGAGAAAACACTATGGGCATAATTACATTTCAAGATATTTTCTATTTATTTAGGTAATTTCTTCTCTGTGGACATTTGAATATTATTGTATAATGTCAGTCATGCTAATGATGATGAAGACTAAAGTGTTTATATTTAAGATTTTTCTGATCCCAGCCTCTCCTACTCCGTTCTACCAAAATGGCTAATTATTTTTTTTCGAAATCTATCAAGCAATTTCTGAACTAGGCATCAACCATACATTATTTAGATTCCACTGACCAACAGTTGTTTAGAGGGTTATATGCCAGTGCTTTCCAGTGTTTGCTTCTAACAGATACACCTAAAAACAATTTGCATTACTTGAGTAGTCGAGACGGGACTCAGAACAGTGCAGCTCATAAAATTTATTTATATAAACAAACGCGAGTTTCGCACCATTAAATAAACCGCCATTTTTGCTACTAATGGATTGTTTTCTCAATCGGCCTACACCTTAATCTTCCTCTGTGGTTGAGCTAAATTGTGTGGAGCCTGACACTGAAATATATACATGTCTATTAGTCTATACATGCATATCAACTCTAGATAAATGTATGCATACCTGGTAGATAAATGTGTATACATATATATCTGGTTGATAGATCGATAAATGTATATATATCTAGTAGACAGACAGATATGTATTCATTTCTGTGTATATGCATGTCTGTATATACGAATATTCATTACGTCGGGCCGCGCATAGCTCTAACAAACCGACCGAGATTCTTCCCAGCTAGCACTAGATACCAGGACCCATGTGGATTCTATTTTAGGCCCACATTGGTCCCACATACTTGACCGCGGGATCTTATGGGGATTAGAGGGCTGGCCTAGTGGGTCAACTCATGGAACATAGAGATTCAGATGTACCAAGCGGCTGCCCGAGTAGGTTAAACATGGGAATGGGTAAGGTTCATATACATCTACGTTCTAAGTAGATACATAAACGTGGGAATAGGTAAGGTTCATATACAGTAGGTTCTAAGCAGATACATAAACGTGGGAATAGGTAAGGTTCATATACAGTAGGTTCTAAGCAGTTACATAAACGTGGGAATAGGTAAGGTTCATATACAGTAGGTTCTAAGCAGATACATAAACGTGGGAATAGGTAAGGTTCATATACAGTAGGTTCTAAGCAGATACATAAACGTGGGAATAGGGTAGGTTCATATACATCTACGTTCTAAGTAGATACATAAACGTGGGAATAGGTAAAGTTCATATACAGTAGGTTATAAGTAGATACATAATCGAGAAGTAATTCAGCTTACTGACCATTCACTTGTAGTATTGAGGAAAACATATTTATATGAGAAGCCTATAACAGTGTCGCGTCATACCTCTGTATCACTCATCTACAAACCTCATACACAAATTAAATTAATTACCCATTCTCCCTAAGACAATCTACTCGGCGGATTTACTATTTAATTATATTTTTGTTTAGCACTCACGAATAATCTATGTTTCCCCTACCCACATACTTTACCCATGCTTGCCTATTCCTCCATGTCCAATGTGTGTCGTGCTGTTTCTAGTTTTACAGTTCTACCGTACAAAGAAAGAATATGTTTTATTATTAAACGAATTAAGGGTATAGAGTAATGACTTGTGAACGTTTTCGTAACTAAGAGCGAGGGAGTGGCCGCTTGTATGGGATCTAGATATATTTTTTTAAATCTCATACTTTTCTTTTCTTTTGAGAACTTTTAGGCATTTTTTATCGTTTATTTTTTCTCTGTTGTCATATTATTTACCCTTCATATTACTTCTTCAGTTACTTAATGTCCACTATATTAAACTACGCAAAATATATAAATAGATGAACATGCATCCAACGAGTATATTAGTAATATAATGATTTGCAGTTACAACTCACAGGTTACTGTTATAGGACCTTTTCACCATAGTAACATTGGCTAGGGAACGCCACCCGCACCTTTCATTGACTTAAAATATCTTAATTACGGACAGTAAGACATAGAGTGTGTGTTTGGGTTTGCTTATGTGAGCACTTCTGCCTACTTACATGCACAGGTAGTGTAAAAGTTCCCTAGAGACAATTATAATGTTTTGTTGAAAGCACGTGTTATTCTTGGTCGGTCTTTCTATGATTAATACATGCATTACTTAGAGGTATGATGTTGAAAAGTCCGACTGGTTTCCGTGGTATTGTTATATGGAATTAGATACCCTTGTTGTTAACACATACGCTTAAATTAGAACAAGTGAGGTCTATGAAGGATTTGCTTTCAGTACTAAACCTTGTGTATATAGCCAATATTTTTTGCATTTTTTTTTTATATCAAATTACTAATTGATATTAATATTAACTGTGTAAGATTTAAGCGATTGATATAAGGAAGTCTGTGACAGGAAACAATGAATAATACACAAAAATTGAACTAATTATTTTGTCCTTTATCATGGTATTGATGCTAAGTAGCGCAATATACATCAGTGACAGGTAATTTCTAATGTTTGTTTCCTGTCATGTATTAGACTACATTTTGGGTTCATAAGATGGTCACTTGCAGGAAAACTCTTTAAGTCGACCATGCCAGGATTCGAACCTGGAATCTTCTGATCCGTAGTCAGACGCGTTATCCGTTGCGCCACAAGGCCTTCTGTCCCTCCTTCAGTAATTTCTAATATCAATAATTATCTTAACGAAATTTAAGGAACGTGCATTATATCTGTAAACGGAGAATACAGGTTATGGGAATTGTAGAATGGTTTAAGGATCTCGAAAACCTAAAGCGTCTCTTAATTTTTGGTCTTTTTATAGATTGCATTTATAGGATTTTATATGACCACTAACTTATATATATATGAACTACACACCGCTATTTTTATAATCACGAAGAGATGCATTAATATCATAAAAACTTCAACAGCAATTGAACATGCCCGCCAGTACAACACCATTTACCAAGGCAATACCACTCCCGTGCATAAAACCACATGCATGGAAATGTAGACCCGCACCACACTTCAAGCAGGGAAATGTCTATCTACACCACGAAACCAAGCAGGGTAATACTGACCTTATCACATATAGCGGTAGGGAAAAGTCCTATACGATGACTTTTTAACTATGGGGCGTCCTTCCTTTAAAACTCGCATATATACAGCTTGTGACCGATAGTTTGTTATAAATCTCATGAAATGTCTTGCATGTCTTACACTTTCACACAAAATGTTATTCCATCTTTATCCTCAAGGAACTTTTTGGTGCTTCTATAATCACCTGTTCTATAATTGTACCTACTAAATGTACGGTTTCTACCTATTGAGGCAGTTACTATATGATCACTTCTCCCCCCAAAGATGACAGTATCGTAAATACTTTACGTTGTTATTTATTGTGAATATCAGATCAACTATGAACGCCTAGGTGCTGTCCGCGTCTCTTCCCAATGTGGATTATGATAAAATTAATAGTAATCAAATACGCACAACCACGATATGAGGCAGCACTTCCAAAGCTCAATCTTCATAATAGTTCTGTCACATTTGAATCGGTATTATTGGAAATACAACCCCACACCTAATTTAAAGAATCTGAGCTTACCACGTGATAGAACACATTCTATGAAAATTTTCTTCTATACCATTATCTGCGCAAATTGATAATAACGGTGTCATAAAGGGTATAAAATCCACGATTTCCAGGAGCCGCGGTAACCTTCCGCCTCCAACGCCACGACAAAATGACAAAAAGTCGTTAAGAGCTAAGGAAAGTCGGACG
This sequence comes from Penaeus vannamei, assembly GCF_042767895.1. Taxonomy (NCBI): domain Eukaryota; kingdom Metazoa; phylum Arthropoda; class Malacostraca; order Decapoda; family Penaeidae; genus Penaeus; species Penaeus vannamei. The sequence continues at coordinate 42,624,477 of NC_091560.1, forward strand.
GATTTGTAGCGGATGACGTATGCGAGGGAAATCAAATGAGCCAATTAGATTCGTGCGTGAACGTGACGTGAACATAGACACTCAATAGAACCAATCAGATATGGAATATCCCATCACGTGATAATAGAGGCTGGGTCTAGGAGAAGCCTTTGAAATTCAAATCAGTTCCATCATGGCTAGACAGTGTGTAGATTGTGAGAACAATTATTTCGATTTCATTGCGAATTATCAACAAAATAACGAAGCAAGCTTACTAAATCTACGCGATCACGGTGTACTGCCAGTTGAAGTGCAGCGTCCCGCACTGTAAGAAATCGTGTCATTACAGAAATGACAGACACCAATGGGTTTGTGGTGCATGGGAAAGGATTAAAAAAACAAAACGTAGAAAGCAATGGAACTTTGCTATAAGCGTTCGCAATTCCCGCCGACCCCGCAGCCTGGCCCTTCTGGAGTTAATGCTTAAGGTAAGATGTGGTTCAAACAATTCCTGGGTCTGGGATCTCTCCTGCCGGAAAGATTTTGTAGACCAGGTGGGGGTGGGGAGGGGCGGTAGTACCCCTTAAAGGAGGTTTAAGGGAGCGGATCCCCTATACCACCCGGAAATATGTCAATATACTATGCTATTCTACCGATAGTTCTCGAAATTCCCTATTATGTAGGCCTATCATACCCTGCCCAGCTATCAGGACCGATATCGTAGTTATGCTTCGTTTACGAAGGAAATAAGTGCTATATTCGCTCGAAACACGACCATAGCTACTTGAAAATTATTCTATTCACCCAAAATGGTGTGGGTTGCATTACCAAATTTACCTTTGAATCTCCACTTTTAATTATTTCAATTAATCCATTTTCCATTATTAAATACAATCCCGTTCGACTTGCAAGTATTACTGAAGCCAATGTTTTGAAAACTTGCGACTGCGTGGTCGTTTCAGGTAGCATGTTAGCAGTGGCTGTTGTTAAATACACTTCCTTTGTTTCTACTTCAGTTACCTTCGTGTTTATGATGTCATGTTTAATCTTTTTGTGGTTATTGTTAATAATTTTATTGTTTGTAATGCTGCTCACTCTCCAGTGTTGAGAGAGAGAGTGAGTGTGTGTGTGTGTGTAATAATAATAATAATGGTAAATCTAAGTAAGACAGCCGCGCCTATTATTATTTTTTTCTCCTATCCCCTTCACTCTTGGGTGACCCGTGGAGAATGGGGGGTTGGAGGTAGGGGGGCACACACACGGAAGAAATAGCAGAATGAAAAGTGAAAATTTTGAAAAAAATGCAAAATCCGAACGAGATTCCGGCGGCGCGCCGTTGCGAGATGCGCCGGTGTCAGTGTTGCCAAAATCCCATTTCTCAACCTAACCTAACCAATCTAACCTAACTTAACCTAATCCTCAACCTAACCTAACCTAACCTAATCCTCAACCTAACCTAACCTAACCTAATCCTCAACCTAACCTAACCCAACCCAACCCAACCCGGACCCCCTTCCCTGGACGTATTTCCATACGCCTCACCTGGGGGGGGGGGGGTATTTTGCAGTACAAACGAAGCATACCTTCCAAACCCCCGTATTTTGTATTTTGCAGAAAGCTCATAGTATTGTTTACATTCGAGACGGTCCGAGACAACAAGGTTTGTGGACTGTAGAGAGGCAACTTTTGAATTTCAATTAAAGCACAACCAGTGAGGTCCCCACAATTTTATTAACTTCCCCGACAGGTACGAACTCTAGTCAATAATTCTGTTATACTTTCCTTTGTAAATATAGTGCGGCTGCCTAAATTAGTATTGCCATAATAAGTTTTAGTTACAATTTTAGTTTCATTTAAGTGTCTAATACAATAGGGAATAGTAGACGTATAATATCTGGATGTATGACACTTTGGTTCACATAATTTATTGTTAACATCCTCACGGAGCTGTCTGCTTGATTGACGCAAGTCGGGAAGCAGGTGCCGATATCTCGCAGATGTTAAGATGTTGTGTGCGAATTTTTCTGTTAGGGATTTTCTCCGGTCTTCTAAAGAGGGTATCTGCAGTTGGTTTAGTGCCTCTGTGTATGTGGTGTAGTTTGACCCGAGTGTGTGTGTGTGTGTGTCGCACGACTTTATCAGCTATTAAATTGCGATAATGGGAACAAAATTTTATAGAATGTGAGATAATTGCATTCGTTTACCGTAATAACCCGTCAATTTCGCAAAAGGAAGAGAGCTAACAACCACACTGACCTCAGGTCACCTGACTCGCTGGGTAATTCAGATCTCAACAGTTGGTGCACATCGCATCCCTCTGTTACATATTACGTTATGACCCTCATATTGATTCTCTATAAAACTATATTTTCACGAGAATCAGTCAATCTCTCTCTCTCTCTCTCTCTCTCTCTCTCTCTCTCACACACACACACACACACACACACACACACACACACACACACACACACACACACACACACACTTCCTCTCTCTCTCTCACACAGATGTATGTGTGTGTGTATATATATATATATATATATATATATATATATATATATATATATATATATATATATATATGAATTCAATAATGAAAGACCTGTTTTCACTACCTATGTTTGTCTGAGATTGCTTCTTAGTGTTACTGAATGACTGGACGTGAATGGCTGTACATTTGGTAGACCGTGAAGTGTTTAGAGTCTTCGCTTCTGGTGGACGTTGGGAAAGGTTCTACTGACGGGGCAGCCTATGAATTAAAGCACAAATTCGACTCAATTCGACGCTAGTGTATGTTGGGAAATGTGGTTTTGATGCTTCCTTCGAAATTTAGGAGGAAATCATCGGGGAGAGAGACTGACGGTAGAACTGTGAATTTTATTCGAATATGAATTTTACTGAAATTGGATTAACTTACAGTATCTTTTAAAGCTACAGTTGGCCGTGTTGTTCTGCTTACTTTCCTAGTTACAAATCCCAAAATTCAGACAATTTTTAAAATCCTCTACAAGTAGTACACAATTCCTGACATCTTTCGTATGAAGTCAACTATTAAAATGGTCTTGGCTGCCTGTCCATATTACTCGGGTATGCTATCCCCAGCCCTTCATTGGAAAATAGGTTGGGATGTGTGCTCACCAGGGCTCGAACCTGGGACCTTCTGTGTGTTAGACAGATGTGATAACCACTACACCATGAGCACATCTTGCACTTAATGAATATCTTAGTCATCTGATGTTTATTGGACTTTCTATTATGAGATCTTAATAATTAGAAGAATTACAAAAGCTTGGAAAGTACGATCAGTAGGCATCGTCTATGGAGATATGTAATATATAGAGCAATGAGATGGCTACATCACGCGCGCGCGCGCACACACACACATACATACATACATACATACATACATACACACACACACACACACACACACGGGCGCGCGCAATTAAATTTATGTACATAAACACGCACACGCAGGTAATACACAAATATACACGTATGCACACATACAGTAAAAACGTACACACGTACACACGCAAAGTAAAAACATACACACATAAACACACGCACAGTTAGTACATACATACATATTACACAGTTAATGTAAGCTGTGTGAAGAGCGACGGTCAACAATGGTAAACACGAGAAATGACGAAATTCAAGCAATTCATTACCGGTCACATGTGCATTTTCCTTGGACACTGATTACTTTGATTTTATATTCCCACACTGCGACTCTCCCCACGCGATCCCAACACATCATGCACTCAAAAAAAAACTTGCTCGAACTCTACTTTGATGCACAGTTGGCACCAATCCCCCCCCCCCAATGCCTAGTGTAACTTGTGCACTCAGGCTTTGATATTGAGAAACTACTCCTCCTAAGGCTTAATACTTTATCAGTGGTATATTTTAGGGTGTTAGGGGAACCAACCTTCAAATCTGCCATTGCATTTACTCGTCGTCTTTGGTAAATATAATCCTCTTGTAAGTTTTTCTTTTGTGATTTTTTTTTTTTGGATGTCATAGAAAAAAAATATAAACGGCAGTCATCTTTATTTCGTTCACAATTGCGGGTTAGAATATTAAGAGTCTGGAAATGTGCAAATTCCACGTTATATCGTGCTCTTTGCAAAACAGATTATTAACGTATTTATAAGAGAATAACGATGACTAGTTATATATAGCGTGACAGGACAGGCCTCATCTTATAATATGCAAATCGTGTAATGCAATAGTCATCTCATGGTTAAGCTTATTCGGTGAGGTTAAGAAGATACAGCATGAATATCGCATGTTGCTTTTGAAATCGTAGCTATGTGGTCATCCGTGATGTAAAACATGCAAATACACATTTGTTTTTAGCACAGTATGTGTTAGCATATTTTCCGATCTTCGCGTTGTCATACATTAATCTTAATCACTACACTGTATCGCCAAATTGAATTAAGTTATATTTATATATGTAAAAAAAAAATATTATTGGAAAAGTCAATTTTGAGTAACTTTTTCCGTAAGACATAGTCCTTGTGGCGCAACGGATAACGCGTCTGACTACGGATCAGAAGATTCCAGGTTCGAATCCTGGCAAGGTCGAGAAAATCTTTATAGAGACAAACATTAATAGGAAATATATACACTTATACTTAGAAGGTTATTTAGTCAAAGAGTTCTTGGTGCTACTGTACAACTAATTGCAATTCTACCACTGGGAAATGAAATGCGAATGGCATGGTGAGAAAAACAACAAAAAACAATTCAAGGATATCTGAGAGAGTAAGTGAAAGTGAGAGAGAGGTGGGTCAGGGGGTATAATCTACTCTCGTTGAAAACATTGAGTTACGTCTGTTTTACTGTTCTACTAAAATAAGTTATCTGGAAATTATAAAGTGCGGAGGTAAATGTGCTGTCCATGGTAAACAGACAGAAATGTGTACATACATTTTCCGAAGATAAATATAGAAACGACATTAATCGTTTCATGTAGATATCGCAAAATACGATTCTAAAGAGCCTACTGGGTTCACAGAACACTGACTAATAAAAGGATAGATAAAAGTTGCATTTAGTGGTTGAATTATATTTGTTATAGTTGGACCAATAAGATTAATCGTTCAGTGTTACATTTAGCCATAACTACACTTAGAATATCAGACGATCTAAGAAAGGAATGCAGATTGAGATTATGTTAAGTCTGAGTTTGACGATAGTTATGTTTGGCAGAGGTAATGGTAACGGTATCAACAGCAGTAATAACAGTGATGATCTACAGCGATTGTTCCCAATCTTTAATAGCTCATTACCCACGTTGTTATGACGCGCCGGGCCTTTTTTACCTTACTCGCAAAACTGTTCATATTTATACATATATTTGAAACATTGGTGCAAATTCCGGTGCGCGCGCATACACATATTCACGCTCTCTCTCTCTCTCTCTCTCTCTCTCTCTCTCATACACATACACATACACATACACACACATACAAATACACACACACGCACACGCACACGCACGCACGCACACACACACACACACACACGCACACGCCCGCACGCGCATTATTATCAATATTATAATTACATAGCTTATTTTTTAATTCTACACTTAGATGAAACAGTATTTGGGCAGTTAAATATACAACTTAACACATATATACACACCGGCTTCAGTACACCTCAGCTGCTATTGACAAACAAAGTGCCAGTATGAGGCCAGCTCAGGCAGTTGAGTGAGCTGACTTACATAAAGCGTCAGCTTAGAATTTCGGAGTGACTAGAGGTGTCGCAGAAGCATTCGAGAGAAAATACTAACCGGCTGTGACACATGTGATTGCGATTGTTTTGAATTGGTATTATTCTTGATATCATTGAGACAATGATATTGATAATCATTCTTATTAGCATTATCATCGTTACAGTTACCGTTAGCGTTATCATCATCAAAATAATTATAATCATCATTATCCATCATCTATTATCACTTATGATGAACATTATTATTGTCATTTTGTTCTTTTCTTATAATTGCTTATCAATTAAGTGACTTTAATTCAAAAGTATACACTGATATATAAAAATATTAGTATTTTGTGAAATGTCATGACACATGCCTCACGCGAGCTTTGACACCAATGACGTCATTTTACTAATTCTATCAATGTCGATGGTGTTCTTATCATAGACATTATAATTATTGCCATATTGTAGACATTACACGGAGCAATATAAGACCAAAGAAAATATTTCCGAAAATCAAGGAAAAGGACAAAGGTGAGACAGGTAGTATTAGTAATTGGCGCATTGGTAAGTATTAGTAATTGGCGCATTGGTAAGTATTAGTAATAGGCGCATTGGTAAGTATTAGTAATAGGCGCATTGGTAAGTATTAGTAATAGGCGCATTGGTAAGTATTAGTAATAGGCGCATTGGTATTAGTAATAGGCGCATTGGTATTAGTAATAGGCGCATTGGTATTAGTAATAGGCGCATTGGTATTAGTAATAGGCGCATTGGTATTAGTAATAGGCGCATTGGTATTAGTAATAGGCGCATTGGTATTAGTAATAGGCGCATTGGTATTAGTAATAGGCGCATTGGTATTAGTAATAGGCGCATTGGTATTAGTAATAGGCGCATTGGTATTAGTAATAGGCGCATTGGTATTAGTAATAGGCGCATTGGTATTAGTAATAGGCGCATTGGTATTAGTAATAGGCGCATTGGTATTAGTAATAGGCGCATTGGTATTAGTAATAGGCGCATTGGTATTAGTAATAGGCGCATTGGTATTAGTAATAGGCGCATTGGTATTAGTAATAGGCGCATTGGTAAGTAAAGACAATTTAGAAAATAAAGTCAAATGGGGGTATGGTATATACTTAATGTCACCCCGCAGTCATCACTTTAAAACAATGACTCTCAGCTTGGTTATTTTGAAATTAAGTCCGACTTTTTGTTTCTTTGTTTAGATATGTTAGTTGTACGAAGGGTACGAGCAGCTGGATAAAAAAGGAGATAAAATAGACCTAGGCAACGTTGAGAGACAAAATGAAGCCACATGCGTTTTTTTTATTATTATTTTTTTATTTACTATTTTCTTTTTAGTAAACCGAGTCTAGGTAGGGAATCACATTATTTTTTTCCAGCTCTTGAGAGAGAGAGAGATGGGGAAAGGATTCTGCATCATTGATTGTAGATATCAGACTTTGATATATAGAATATAGATAAAATAATTTCCAATATGAATGTAAATTTTACAAACTGTGCAAATAATAGAAAAATTACCTAATGGGAGGAATATCACGTGAAACGAAGGAGATATATTTGTTTAGAAATTGAAACTTATGTATCTGTTTAAGATATGTCCATTATTAAGTACCTTCATCTAAACGGCAGACAATGAACTCAGAAGTCCTTGCTTCGAGAAAATCAGTGGTATAATTTTTAACGCTTATTTAACTGTACTGATAACATCTACGTATAATTTTATATACCTTTATATGGGCATACAAACTTGATAATTTTGTATACCTTTATATGGGCATACAAACTTGATAATTTTGTATACCTTTATATGGGCATACAAACTTGACTGATATCATTATAATCCCATAAAATATAGTTAGACAAGATTATCCTCTTAAGTACACTATGATTAAAGCATTAAAAACGCTAACAACCACTTGGTTAAGAATCTCCATTTTTGACGCGTCCATGAGTATCAGATATACGAAAATCACATTCTTACAGTTCATGCTTTCTACTTATTTACTAGTGAAAGTTGTAAATACGTATATTATGTATATATTATATATTTTCTCTCCTTGTATATATGGCCTTGTGGCGCAACGGATAACGCGTCTGACTACGGATCAGAAGATTCCAGGTTCGAATCCTGGCAAGGTCGCTAAACTTTTCCTGCGAACACTCCATAGGTCATAGTGTACAAACATGTAGCACATAATAGTTAGGGTATATATGGTGCATATTTAAAGGAATAAAAACGAAATTTCATAATCTACAATTACCAGTTACCAAAAACGTATTGAGTGTTGAGAAATGAGACATTAATAGCAATACCAACAATGCCCTTCATTTAACGTATAATATCCTTTATTTTGAAATGAATAGATAGATTAATAAAATAAAAAATAAAACTGCAGATTAGTATATTACAAAAATAACACTATTTGATCTATGTGATACTGATAATACTTATTTTAATCATTTTGTTTTGGTTGAATCCATGCCTATCTGATCTGATATAAAATAATAGCATACAGTAATTGAATACCAAATACTTTTTTTTCTTTCCTGTAGACTACTTACGCATAATTTACTAAATCAAAGTAACTCACGTTGTAATGAAGACCTATACTTATTAACAAAAGCAGTAAACAATTAAATAAATACGTTGCGCATCCATGTAGTTTAAACAAGGCATGCACGTCTTATCACGAGCTATTTTTAGAAGCTGAGGACAGTAGTTTCCATTTGAGATTAGATAATTCCTGAATTATTATTTTACTTTCCGTGTTCTAGTATTCGCATTAATTTAAATATAAATGTAATTGTAGACACACACACACACATGCACGCAAGCACACACGCACGCACGCAAGCACACACGCACGCACGCACACATACACACGCACGCACGCACACATACACACGCAAGCACACATACACACGCAAGCACACACACACACGCAAGCACACACACACACGCAAGCACACACACACACACACACGTTTTCTATATTGCATTTTTTCCATACACGCTCGCACACTGGCTGACGAAGAAACAAACCTCTATAAAATCTAATCTTTCAAATATTTTAAACCTAATAAACGATTAATAATCGGGATAACGAAAATGTTTCAATAAATACTCGAGCTCAGTGACAGATTGAATTCGTGAAGATGATCATCTTATCTTAGAGTCGGATACCTTATCAGTTGTACTAAGATGACAGCTTTATGGCCATTAAAAAAAAATCATAACGGATAGTCAGGTGTTCAAAAATTTAACTTGATTTTAATGTATGAAAGTGAGAGAGAGAGAGAGAGAGAGAGAAAGAGAGAGAGAGAGAGAAAGAAGAATAGAGAGGCGAGATAGAAATAAGAGTATAATTGAAAAAAATAGGTCAAAATCCGTTTTATCGTTTTCCCTTATATCGCATCTCCTCAGAATAATGACAGTTTTCCGGTATCAATTATCAAAATTTCGTTACTCCTTAGTTTCCTGTCAAGTAACTTATCTTAAGTTGTTAAATCCAAATAAAAATACTAGACTACAAGTATATTAGTATCTGGCATTGCCCTTTTCTAATATATGAGTGTGTGTATGTTTTCTTTACTCACTGAGCTCATTCACCTTACTGTTGCTACTTTGGAAAAGGTGGTATCTGTACATCCGCAAAAAAAGAAAAGAAAAAGAAGAAATAGAAAAAAACGGGTCATAAAGGCTACCCTATTATATAGTAAATTTGCCCATACATGGGGTAGGAGATCGTGTGGGATAATACCTCATAGTAGTATTAATTAAGATCCACGAATAAAATGCTGAATATATTACGTTTTTTTTTTTTTATTAATAACGAAATTATTTTATGAGGGTATTTTAAGTGTCGATATTAAGAAGTTGACGCGTCGGTTTTAGTGGTTTTTGTCACTCCACATAACGACGTGTCAAGTGTCTATGTTCTTCTATTAAGAAATACCATAACACGTTCAAATTGTTCAGATTTTAGCCCTCTCTCTCCCAGTTTAGGGAAGTCATCTCTGGGTAAAAAAATATAATTCTAGAGGTAATTAACACCATGGATAATTTCTTGGTTAAATATAATTGATTTTGGTTTTGTTCAATTACTTTTATTGAGCATTTGTTGAAGGATGGGTGGATGACATTCCTGTTTTAACACCGTTAAGAATTATGAAATACACACACTTGTATGTATATATAGTTAGTAAGTTTCGAATGTCTATTCATCTATGAATATATACAATGTATATTGTGTATACTGTAATACAAATCATAACACCTTGCTTTGCTATTTTGGTTCCTGTGAGAAGTTGACTTTTTTTTAGCATATTAACATCGCCTGTGTGAGATTTTATCACTCGTTCTGCTGTACCTATATTTGATCTTTCAGTTGTGTGTGTGTGTGTTATAAATATATAAACACCCCAAAGATCCTTAATCACTTGAATTCCTTCCAGGACAGAATAATATTTTCAGCTAAAACCTACAACAATCTCTCACCATATACGCGTAGTATGTTACAAAGATAAATATATACGCACATTTGTATACATATACATAATGGCCTTGTGGCGCAACGGATAACGCGTCTGACTACGGATCAGAAGATTCCAGGTTCGAATCCTGGCAAGGTCGACTAAAAGCTTTTGGATATGGATGCCTCCTCGCAACATAATTTTGAAAGTGTATAGGTGTCGCTCTTCAGACCATGGCTTTTAAGTTGGGGAACAAGGAATCCTTATCTGCCCTTCTGAAAGTGGATGCACGATGTTGACCAAGGAGTCCCAATGTCAAGGGATCCATGGTAGACAGCTCCCTTCATCCAGGGTATCCATTACTTTAGATGGACTTGTTTCAGTAGGTGGTCAAAAAGAGCCCCGAATTTGCTTTTTACGCTTTCCTTCGCTGCATCTTGGGATAGAACGTCTACAGACTTTCCTTGATGTTAGGTATGAATCAGAAAAAGTAATCCGTTAATCGGCATTCATTTTTTTTCTCAAATTGTTTTTTGGTTCCTCTCTTTCTCATACTATTCCTCGTTCCTTCTCATTTGCGCCTTCCGTTCAGCTCCCCCTCTAGTTTTCGCCTTGCTTCCCCTCTTCTTCGTCCTAGCCTTTATTCCATTCTCTTCCTCCTCATATTCTCTCTTCCCCATCGCTTTCCATTTTTCATTCCCCTACTCTTTGCATTCTCTCTTTCTTGCTCAAACTTATTTCCCTCTCATCTTTCTTTTCCCCTCCTCTTCATCCACCATTTTCCCCCCTTTCCCGCCTCTTCTTACTTTCTATTACCTGGAACAGCATCCAAACCATTAAGAATACATATTAATTACAAAACCACGTGACAATAAATAAGATGATGGGCGTTGATGCAGATTTCGTCTTCCAGCTTAACTACACAAGTTTCCCTGCTCCCTGTTGCTACCCAGATAAGAAGGAAAGTACAGTTAGCATGCAAAAAGTTTTCGTGGAAAAATATAAATCAAACGAATGGTAATAAAAGAAAAATATGTACAATAGCACTGGGAAATTTTGCCATCACTCCGTACCATGGTTAACAATTCCGCAGTGGAAATGCATAATAGGTTTCATAGTTCAGATCCAAAAATGTCTTCCGATCCAACACCTTATACTTACTCATACTTCTTCTTCCGATCCAACACCTTATACTTACTCATACTTCCTCTTCCGATCCAACACCTTATACTTACTCATACTTCCCCTTCCGCCCCAACACCTTATACTTACTCATACTTCCTCTTCCGATCCAACACCTTATACGTACTTGCTCAGGTATTTCCTCTTCCGTGTCTTAATACTTTTGCTTCACTTTAAACAGGTATTTTGATAGAATGAGTGAAAACACTGTGCTCACCAGGGCTCGAACCTGGGACCTTCTGTGTGTTAGACAGATGTGATAACCACTACACCATGAGCACGTTATATAGTAAACTGTGAAATTAATTTTTGTAATTTACATTTACGCAAACGCACAATCACACCACACGAATATACGCGTGTATATATATGGGTATATGTGTATTGTTATGGATATATGGTTATATGTGTAAATGTAGGTGTAAGGTTTGTATGGGTATATGTGTATTGGTATACAAGTGAGTAAGTGTGTATGGGTGTATATGTGGTCAGATATGCATACATGTGTACGTGTATGTGTGTAACAGTGAATTATTATTATTATTAATTATCATTATTAATTATTATTATTATTATTATTATTATTATTATTATTATTAATAATAATAATAATAATAATAATAATAATAATAATAATAATAATAATAATAATAATAATAATAATAATAATAATAATATTATTATTATTATTATTCGCGCGCGCGCGCGCGCGCGTGTGTGTGTGTGTGTGTGTGTGTGTGTGTGTGTGTGTGTGTGTGTGTATGTATGTGTATGTATGTGTATGTATGTGTATGTATGTGTATGTATGTGTATGTGTGTGTGCGTGTGCGTGTGCGTGTGCAATAATGATATAGAAAAATAGATATACATATAGATATGCAGATATACATATCTGCATATCTATATGTATATCTATTTTTCTATATCATCACACACACACAAACACACACACACACACACACACACACACACACACACACACACACACACACACTCGTCCACACAAACACACATCTTAAAAGTGAATAAAATGAAAAAGGAGATGATGCTAGCCAGCGGTTGCGTGCGTGCGGGTCGGCTGTGAACTCCCGCCGGTTAATTTTGGCGACCGCCCTCAAGACACCGCGTTTTCTTGTTTCTTGTTGTTTGCGTTTTTGCTCGCGACTTTGCTTTTTTTTTCCAGAGTGATGTTAATGTAATTTGGTGGTGATGGTGTGGTGGTAACGATGGTGGTATTGGTGATGATGGTGGTGGTGGTGGTGATGATGACTGACGGTAAAAGAGATGGTGATGACTGGCGATGGTGATGATAACGATAATAATTGCAATGACAAAAGCAAAACATACCAATAACAAACCCAACAAATAAGGTTAATAAATAAAATAAATAAAACAAATAAATAAATAAGGGAAAGTACGCTCTTGACGTCACTGGTGACGCTGAGCACGAGACGCAGAATAAAGCCAACTTGAATCCTCGTCTTGCAGTCGTATTTAGCCTATCGTCCCGACTCTGACGTCATCAGTTGCGTCATCCACGTGTATTTTCACCGAGGGTCCGTTGTGTCTTGCGATGGCTGGCTCCACGCGCCCCTTCTGTTTGCGATTGTGACGTCACGCTTGTGGGTGTAAGGTTACCCACTGGGCGCGAGCGATGGGCGCCTCCGCTGCTACTTAACTGTTATTATACCTCGTTTATGTATGCGAATTGCGAGTCCACACAGGGACTTACTGAGACAGGAATGTGGAGAACCTAAGTTGCCTCGTCCCTTTCAGATGTAGTTTTTGTCTCAATAAACGTGTCAAAGTCAAAGTCAAAGTCGTTTGGTTTGCTCGCGTGGGAAGCTTTGGACGCCGAACTGTATCAATAAGAAAGAGATGGCGGGACTAAGGACATTTGGATCCGTTTGAAGGTCTATTTTTTGTAAAACGGTTTGCGAAAATCTTTTTGAAATTACGCGTTAGAATTTTTCCCGCGAAATTTTGTGAATATATGAAGGCCTTGTGGCGCAACGGATAACGCGTCTGACTACGGATCAGAAGATTCCAGGTTCGAATCCTGGCAAGGTCGCTGAGCTTTTCTTGTGTGAACTTTGAATAAGAAGAAAACCGACAAGACTGTAAGAGTAGACAGAAGATACAGTTAATTTTTCATATAAAATCAAAGGGGGGGGGGGGAGAAAGAGGAGGAGAACAAGAACAAGAACAACAAGGAGGAGAAGGATAAGGATAAGGATAAGTAGGAGGTGGAGGATAAGGTTAATGATGACGACAACGACGAATCATGAAAAACAGCATATCCCATTACCTGAAGAATTGGCTGTTCTTATGAATTTGTGGGGCTGTTCCTTATTTAATAAAGTTTGCAATAATTGCTAAAAATAAAGAGTCAACATTATTTTTACTAATACAATTTAACGTTTCTAAACCAAACGCGTAAAATAATGATAAACCATAGCCAGTAAACCAGTCGTAATATCGTAATAACAATAATAATATTAATAATAATACCATTAATACTACTAATAACAATAATAATTATAATAATAATGATAATGATAATGATAACAACAATAAAGATAGCAATAATATCAATGTATAAGTACGTTGCGAAAAAAAAGTGAAAGATGGGCTCAAGCAAATGTAACCCAGAAGCTAAGGTACGTCAGTTGGTAACAATTTCTTTGCCAAGGTGACTTTAAAATGTGAGGACGTGTACCCTGGCTTCTTCCGTCAGCTGTTGATGGATGTAGAAGTGCCTACAAATTTGAAATATGATTTCCCTTGTGCTGCACGGGGCTTAATGAGAGAGAGAGAGAGAGAGAGAGAGAGAGAGAGAGAGAGAGAGAGAGAGAGAGAGAGAGAGAGAGAGAGAGAGAGAGGGAGAGGGAGAGGGAGATGGAGAGGGAGAGGGAGGGGGGAGGGGGGGGGGGGGAAAGAGAGGGGGGAAGAGAGAAACGAAACGAAAGAGAAATGTGAAACGATATAGTAATTTCAATTATTATGCATTGCGCAAATAGCTAATTAAGCAATAAGTTTGGTTTAGCCATTAATTAATACCAGCCCTCCATGTATGGAAGAGTTCAGATCATTTGCTAGCTTTAGATACATGGGCAATAAAGTGTAATTCAACATAGAAACTCAAATATAATCATTATGGTCATGGATGTTATAGATGCCTATATAACCCTAAAGTTGAGTAAAAGTTTTTTTTTTCTTCTGAATTTTGCTCAATTTGGGACTCACACTGAAATATGGTCTTGACATGAATAACATTTCCGAGACCTGTGAATCCCCCCACCCCCTACCCCACCTCATCCAATCCCTAGCTCGTTGTTATCGTGTGTGTGTGTGTGGAGGGGGGGGGGGGACTGAGGCCTAAGTGAGAGCTGTGAATTATGAACACCATCATGCTTGAAAATAAATCAAAACATCATCCAGTCTCTTTGGAAATCCTGTAAAATACCATCTCGCATATTATTTAATGCAATGGGTATTATTTAGGTTCGACCATGTTTACTCTGTGTCCAAACTAACCTAACGTTGGTGCATTTCCATTCTTTTGCTTCTCCAACAGCTCGATTGTTGATCTTGAAAACTCATTAAATATTTCTTAAGCTCATTTACTAAACATCTGTCGACTGTACTTAGTAACCATATACGTACTTGGAAACTTCATTCTTGATGTATGTCCGCTTGTTACGTAGGAATAAATAGAACAATGTTACCCAGTTCTATCAAGAAGAGATTGTAACTTGACTCAACAGTCTACTATGAGAGTGGAATGCAAATGAGGCAGCAATCCACTTGGGGAAAAGAGGGGTCTGGCGTTAACCTACTTTCTTACGTGCATCGCATATCTGAACAAGGGTTCGTGATCTTTGGTGTCTGGTAAAAGGTCTTTACAATCAGGTGCATTGTGCTTTCTACCACAGACCGAAACCACAATGGGATGGGTTTCACATAGTCTGGATCTTTAGTTAGGAAGATATACATAATTCATTGAGTTGAATGAAATATGCCTCTATGTTATTAAAAAAATGGATTTCATTTGTGCAGTGTAGACTGTAGTATTAATTTCAGAGATCATATGTCTCATATAGAGGTAAATCATATCAAAACCTACTAAAATGGTACTCACGTTATATTTGCATGACTTTAGGAGGCTACCTTCCGCAATAGTTTTATTTTTATTTTTTTTTCTTAACAAAATATGGCGCCGCACATGCTAAGTATCACAAACTTTCAAATACAGCCGATGCGAGTTTATTTTATTTTTTTCTGATAAGAAGAGAGAGACTGGGAGGTAGAGGAGAAAGAGGGAAAGAGGGAGAGAGAGAGAGAGAGGGAAGGAGAAGGAGAAAGAGTGTCAGGGTTTTGTTTTGCCCTGATTTGGGGGGTTATGGATTCACAGTTCTGGTTTGGAGGTTTATTCTGCAGAGGTCCGGTAGCGTGGCGGGGGCTGTGCCTTGTGCTGGTGCAGTTGTGGGCAAAGGGAGCCCAGGTGCGCGCCAAGCTGTAACAAGCATGTGGGGAGACTCCCCAAGGGGACGTCTGGTCAGGGCCGAGAGCCATGGTCAAGTGTGCTGCCTTCGATCAACTCGAAGCATTCAAAAACTGGGTCGGTCCTATCACTGGGGGACGTGGCTAGGTACCCCTCGTTCCTCAGAGAGAGAGAGAGAGAGAGAGAGGGAGAGAGAGAGAGAGAGAGAGAGAGAGAGAGAGAGAGAGAGAGAGAGAGAGAGAGAGAGAGAGAGAGAGAGATAGGAGAAATACAGAGAGAGAAGAAGGAGGGAGAGAAAGAGAGAGAAAAGGAGAGCAAAGGGGAGTTAGAAAGAGAAGATATATGGAGAGAGAGAGAGAGACAGAGAGATCCAGGAACGGTGGGTCCCTTATGCTGTCCACATTCCAAGATCCTCAGACCAGCCATGGTTTGGACCGAGATGCGGAATGGCATCTGAGAAGTACAAGGCATAGCTAAACTTAATATCGAGTGTGGCATGGCGCCTTGATTGAAAAACTATGAGGAGTTGCTGCACTTCAGTCTGCTTACTGATTATCTTACTGACACCGAAGTGTTGTCCTGAGCAGAAGAAAATCACTGTACGCAATTATAGTAGGCGTGCTATAGGGGAGTGTCCCGGGCCCCCCTTGTAGAACATATTCATAAACGATTTGTTGCAACTGGTTCCTGTTGTGCAAGCTTTTGCAGATGATGAGACAGTGACAGCAACGCATCTAAACAACATAATTTTAAAAATTCTACCCTGTAGTGGACCCTGAGGTCCATTTTGTTTTTATTTCTTTTAATTGTACCTCACTAGTAGCAATCTTTAGTATTTATTTATTTGATGTCTTGTTTTACCTGCTCTAAACCATAAACAAGCAGTTAACAGCCAGCAGCTAAGGGGAGGAGGGGTGAAGTTTCCGCCTACCTTTTTGGCGGGTTTTCGGCAGTTCACCCTGACCCTCGGAACTGGCTGGATCTGTGTCCTCTTGTTTACGTTTCTGTGATTGCTATTTGTGAAACGTTTTGTGCAGCGTGTCCGGGATATCATTTATACCTTCTTACTTTTTTCATAGTAAACTCTTAATGTGAAGATCCTTTTATCTTTTATAACACATGCTAAGCACTCGAGGTACAAACTTGCTCAGAACTCAGCCAGCCCCACCAGAAGTGTCTGGGCTTGTGAACCACCGCAGGGGGTGTTCGCTACATCCCAACCATCAAACTCTTCTTTGATAGTAAAGCTCTGGAACCTGAAGATGAAGTAGATATACTTGGTGTTTCCTACAATAAAAAAACTAACATTTAAGAAACACATTGAGAACACTGTCAAGAAAGCATTAGTAAAATTGCATCCTTGAGACGGATATCATGGCTTCTGGATGGAAAAGGAAGAGAATTTCTATACAAAACCCAAATACACTCTGCAATTGTGTATGCTCCTCTGACATGGGAAGGGGCTGTTAAGAAGTATCTCGACCTCTTTAATAGAGTACAAGCTAGAGCTATCGGCATGGCATAACCAGTGGTGAAGATCCTAGGATTCCAAGCAACCTTCAGAATCTCCAGCGCCGGAGGAACATCACGTCATATGTAGCCGAGACCGTTTGAATATGTCAAATAATGATTTGGAATTCCTACATTGGGAATAAGGGCAGGCGAGGTCTATACTTTCTTCTATAAAAAGTTCCAGTGATTACAAGTGATAATGCTAATGTATTACGGGAACATATGCCATTACTTTTGAAAATTACTGAATAGGATTATTTTAAGCGCAATAATGTCACTTGCCATCAGTCAAAGACCATCTCAGGGTGCGTTATAGCAAGGCAAATTAAAAAGAAATCATGAGTCACGATTCGCCACCTCAGTTTAGCGTTGGTATCTATGGAAACTATGAAAAGAGGGTTTACACCAGGCAAGTTGACCTCAGGTGAGCCGAGACGGTATCTTTCGGAATGAGGCAAAAATGGAGCTGGACCTATTTTGCCTTAGCGGAAGCCTAGATCAGTAGCAACTCGAAGTGTCATGGCATCTGATTCTATTTCTGGAAAAAACAAACAAACAAAATTTTTTTTTGGATTACATTAAAAATGCTTTGTGAATATGGTCGATCATTTTAGTCTTTTCGCATATCAAAAAAATGATGATAAATAATGATTTTCATAGTTATATTTTCATTGAACAATCATCAAAATGGCCCTGTGGGACGCCAAGACACCTCTAATTGCTACTGATCTAGCCTTCCCCTTTTGCTTTAGTCGCAGCGAGACAGCCATGCCGT
The DNA here is from genome assembly GCF_042767895.1 of Penaeus vannamei. Taxonomy (NCBI): domain Eukaryota; kingdom Metazoa; phylum Arthropoda; class Malacostraca; order Decapoda; family Penaeidae; genus Penaeus; species Penaeus vannamei. The sequence continues at coordinate 42,642,668 of NC_091560.1, forward strand.
TAAACCCATGCAGTTCGAGTTCCTGATAAATTTAGTGCAAGAGCATCCTGCAATATATGATCCCAGTGTTCACAGCCACCGAGAACGTGATGCCAAAGTGTCTCTGTGGAAAGAGATTGCTGCTGCAGGGAATAACGCACGTATAATAGGGTATTGGTATTTTGTACAGTTACCAAAACTAAAAATAATTCCTAGACCATTCCATTTTGTTATTCCAGAGCTCCACCTTGAGAAACAAAATATTTCACTATATCACGAACTTCCATTCGTGTTTCTTGTCAGACCTGAGTTTGAATGATGGGAATTCATAGGGCATCAATTGCATTTGTAATCGAAATCCCTTTCATATTGAATGAGTTTATGAAGTGTGCAGACAGTTTTCTTAAAACTTTCACTTGTCATCTTAAAAAATATAGAAATTTTCTGGGTGGTTTAGCAGGTCAGGGAATAAATGGTTGAAGTTTCCAAAATATGGCTTCTTGAGGTTTAATTCATGAAACCTTTTACTTTTTTGCGACTACGGCAATGCAAGTACTTCAGCGAGTGAAAATGGGTCCATTATCGATGAAATCAGTGGGCTCGCCAAGTACCGATTTGATTCGCCTCGCCTCTCACGGTACATACATACATATATATATATATATATATATATATATATATATATATAATAATAATAATAATAATAATAATAAATGTAGGTGGTTGGTATGAAAGGAATCGGCTTGCTGGTTTATTGGGGGAGGAAAGGTGTGACCCCATGCCCCGGGTGCTGAGAGCAGAGGGCGAGCTGCCCTGTCCTGTGACTGCTCCTGTTCTTTTGTCTGCTCGTCGGTCTCTGGTCTCTACCTGACGAGATGTCCTTTTATCCTGCAACTGCTGTTTAAGGCAGGGGCCTGCTTCTGTTAGTTCTTACGGCCGTGACAAAGTGGGTGAGTTCGCCAGGAATTGCTTAAGGGGGAGAAAGTACTGGGCAAGTAAGGGTGCGTGCACAGAGAACGCACTGGTTTCTAGCCTGGGTCGGCGCAGGAAACCAGAGTGATAAGGTGTTTGCAGAGGACACAAGTAACCAGTTCCGACTCACTGCAGTGTGACAGCCACTTGAAGGAACTAAATGCTGGAAAGCAGAATGTTAATTTTAAAAAGTATTAAATGGTGATGGTGGTGGTCCCAAAGTCCCTTAGGTTATCGTGTATCAGAGGAGCAATGTGGCAGTGGTTTCGCAGAGAGGTGCAACATTCAGTAGCAAGGAGGGTCACATCGTCTTCTGAGGCTGATATATAAGTGTACCAGACCAGTAAAAGGGCTAAGGAGGAGTATGATAAGTTACTTGTCAATAACCTTACTAAGATGTCAAAAATGAGAGCGTTCTAAGAACAATGTCACAAGAGAGGTAACAAAGTGTTAATTACTTAGGATTTGTTAGGATTAGTGAGGTCAAAAGAGTACCATTATTTTGTAGATAGAAAAGTTGGTAAAAATTCCATATCTTCAGGCTATATAGACTAGTAATGTTTTGGACACATAAAGGCATCTCGGCCTAAACTTAAATGTAAACGTGAGTTTCTCGGGCGCTGTAAAAACATGATTGCGGCGGCGGCACGCAATTCGTGGGCAGCTTGACCTAAACAAGAAGTAAATGTGCACATATAAGGAGCAGTATGACATACGTGCGAGTAACAACTTTCGGTGGGCGCGATTCTTCCGTCGTAGATTCAACGGGCGTCTGGGCGCGATTTTTGTAGTAGTTACACCCATGAGCTGGCGAAAAACTAAATTGCGGTGATAATAACTATGTAAGCCTATATAAAGCTTGGTGTCTGCAGTGCATTACCCCTATTTCAACAGATTTTAATTCCATCAGTTAGTTGAGTTACATTTTCACCAATACCTTAAAACTAAAGAAGCATAAATTCCAGCAGTACTAAGGACAAGATATCGAACACTGAGAGAAGACGTCATTAAAGCGAGTTAGAATCAGTTATAAAACATATGGTGCTTAGTACAATTCATAATCCTAGAGACAATTTTGTGTAGAGCAGTCAAATAGGTGAGTAAAAGAGGTCATCGACATATATGTGTGAATAAGGGAACAATTACCGCAAGTAAAAGGAAAGTGATTTTTCAAAAGAACACAATCTGTATAAGTTCACAGAATGAAAGTGAAAATGCAAGTAGTGACGAAGGAACTACTAATGAAGTGAAGGAAAGGATAATTGTAAATTCGCAACAATAAATATTAACAATATAAGCGGGTAGACCGAAACATAACAATAAATGAGTAAATTGAAGAACGGTTATTTGCTAAGAAGAAAAAGTAAAACATGCTAAACTGTGCAATGTGAAGACAACAACAGTACGATAGACTGAAAAACACAAATAACACAATATACAGCAATTACAGAATGGTTAAGGCGGCGGAATGAGGTGATGGGAGTGAAGTGAGAGTTGTTACAAGTCTGATCTCAGTTTGTGACTTCGTTTGTATGTGTAGTTAAAACAATTATCAACTGAGAAATTTTGTAATATAGAGTTAGTACTGTGTGTTTGTTAAGAAAAGGCAACTTATATGTAAGGTGTGGGTGTGTATAGGGAGGGCAATAGTTAATCTGGCACTAAAGAGGTACACTTACTCATAATGGTAGCAAGAAAGCATTGGTAATGGAAGGTAGAATGTGCCACCATGGCTGTGCTGACAAGGGTTCATGAAGACTTGGTGATGTAAGTGGGTCATGTTGGTGAGTGGCGTTGTAGAGTACAAGAATACTTCGTCAGCGACTTCGGCAGGCGTGAGTTGTCAGAACGAAGTAGTGACAGACAGTGTGGGTAGGTGTGGATCAAAGAAGACTTGGTAGCGGTGGCTGGCGTTAACGGAGGCATAGAGACACTTCGGTGAGCTTATCTTCTTAACAGGAACGTTCGGCGATGTGAGGTTTTTCCACCACTAAGCCACCAGTTGTAATAGAGTTGGGGGCGTGTAGGTGGTTGGTATGAAAGGGGTCTTGGCTTACTGGTTTATTGGGGAAGGAAAGACATGACCCCAAGAGACCCCGTGCCTCGGGTGCTGAGGGCGGAGGGTGAGCTGCTCTGTCCTGTAACTGCTCCTGTTCTTCTGTCTGCTTGGTCTCTGCCTGACGAGACATCCTTTTATCCTGCGATTGCTGTCCCAGGCTGGTGCCAGCTTCTGTACCTTTGGGGTGTCAGTTCTTCTGGCCGTGAGAAAGGGTGCGAGTTCGCCAGAATTGCTCGAGGGGGAGAAAGTACTGGGCAAGTAAGGCTTGGGAGTGGTTGGTGTGATCAGCTACTGCCTCTGGACCGGGACAGGAACGTACAGCTTCCGTTTCGACCATGGGCAGATTTGTATTCTTGACAGTGTGTATATATATACATACATATATGTGTATGTGTGTGCGTGTGTGTGTGTACATACATACATATATATATGTATATGTGTATATATATACTGTGTGTGTACACAATGTGTGTATATTTATGTACATTTATATGCATATATATATATGTACACACACACACACACATTCTATATATATATATATATATATATATATATATATATATATATATATATATATATATATATATATATGCACATATATACATGTGTGTGTATATATGTTTGTATATGTATATTCACATATATATGTGTATATATGTATATATATGTGTATATATATATATCTATATATATGCATATGTGTATATGTGTAGACATATTACACACACACACATATATTTGTACATGTATATGTGTTTCTGTCTCTCTGTGTGTGTGATATCATATATATAGGTTACACACACATATATATATATATACATGTGTGTATTATATGTATATATATATATATATATATATATATATATATATATATGTCGGTATATAGATGATAATATATATATTTGTCGGTATATAGATGATGATATATATATTTGTCGGTATATAGATAATAATACACACACACACACACATATATACATACGTACATATATAAATACACATATATACATGCATATATACATATACTTATACACACACCCGCATCCGCACACGCGCGCACACACGCACACGCACACACACACATTATATATATATATATATATATATATATATATATATATATATATATATATATATATATATAATTTGTATATATGAATGTATCTCTAAAGGCGTGCTACATATATAGACACACACACGTATAATGCTGATGTCAAATTAGCAGAAAAATGACATTAGATGTCGAAACATGGCCTTGTGGCGCAACGGATAACGCGTCTGACTACGGATCAGAAGATTCCAGGTTCGAATCCTGGCAAGGTCGCTAATCCCGTTTTTGTACTGGGATGCTTTCACCGATACATGCATGTTTCTGCACGCACGCACATATTCATTCACTCATACCATGGCTTTTTATTAGAAAATGAAATTATTAAGCTAAGCGGGGAGTCAACATGGTCTAAATCTAACTCGAAGGTAAAGCTTATCGATTACACAGAATCAGAAACCCTCTCCCTAGCACCACAGGTTCGAATCCTGCAACCTTACCCTTGAAAAATTAATAATGGAAGGATTCGTTATTTTTTGAAATGACAAGAGATTCCGACATATACAACTTAAATCTAAACGCTAAACTTATTTTCTTAACGATATATCAAATATATGAAGACCGAAATTACTCTCTGCATTCACTCACTTCAGAGGCAAGTGTGAGTATCATAGTAATTCAGTCAATCGAAGCCCATGTTTACGACCTGAGACTCATTCCATAAAGAAAGTTTTGTTGTAACATTAAGAAGAAATATATACTGATTGAAATAATTGAACATATAAAGTTAATTATAGGCAGAAGGCCTTAGTCACTCGACAGAAATCGGCCACCCTTAATATAACGTGCTCATGGTGTAGTGGTTATCACATCTGTCTAACACACAGAAGGTCCCAGGTTCGAGCCCTGGTGAGCACAGTTGTTTTCTGTCTATTTTGTAAAGGGTAAACAAAAATCAACAATATTCAGCTGTAAGGCATTTTCTTCCAACATGCTAAACATCTTTTTATTGGTAATATCAAACCGGAAGTTGCATATAATAAGCACGGAGGTACCATTTTCTAATATGGGACGAGGCTGTTTCACTGTTTGTGCCACATTTTAGAATAGTTACATATACGTATAAACACATAACAGGAAGTAAATAATTAAAATAACGAAAGAAAGCAGTTGGAAACCAGTGCACGTGCTTCTTATTCGGGGAAGGACAATGCCTACCAGCATATTAGG
>NC_091560.1:42652958-42655458 GCF_042767895.1 Penaeus vannamei
GGCCGACACCGCCTCCCCCGCCTCTATTCTTATCTTTCCTAACAATGCTCGCCAGAGCTGGTTACGCCTCATGCACATGCCAAGTACCCCTTTGTATGGCATGCATTCAAGAATATTTTTCACCTTCAATTGACCTAACTGTAGCATTGCACCGCATGGAGGCCTTTTGTTTTCATTTATTAATGTTAGAACTGGGGTTAATTAATCAAAGGAATTGTAGTACAAAAATGATGCACATTTCTGTCTCTTCGTTCAGATGCTTCGTCTAAAAAGAGAAAAGAAAAGAAAGGAAAACAAAAATAATAATAAAAAAATATATATATATATATTGATGACCATGATGTGTCACGTATGGAAATCCCTTTTAACTATATCGATGAAATGAAAACTCAGTAATATCTACGTTTCACGAAATAAATTCTTTATTCAAAACAAGTCGGTGCTGACAAGCGTAAACTGCTAATATAAACATGCTTTGTGCCATTAGTGAAAGGGCTTCAAGTGTAAGTAGAACAAAGATCTGACTATACAGAAGAATTAGTGTAGTCAGACAGCTGCGTAATCTATTAACACAAAATAACAAAAATATCTGTATATACAGGGAAAAAAAAGTTCAGCTTTACCCAGCATACATACATAAAATACCTCCCACTATATTCAGAGAACGTTTCTATAACGTGGAATCATTGTACAATAAAAAAAGATAACTGCGTCATTTATTACAAAGGGATCTTTGACTATAAACTTCTATTAATAGAAGAAAAATACTTGCACAGCACATACACATTGATTCTTTAAGAGTACCCCAAGTAGTCAATGTTGTGTCTCTTCTTTTAAGATAACCTATGGTTTATATGGTTTGCACTGCACTTTTTTCTGTTACAAAAATTAAGGAAGATGCAAGTCGTCATGCAAGAATCGGAAAGGGATTTGCGCTGAAAAACCTCCATGTAGGAAACTCGAGCATATCTTAAGGACAAGGACACAGACACAAGTACGAAGACATGCATGAGCGGGTGCTTCTGACTGTCACACACACACACACACACATATATGTATATATATCTTTTTTTAGGTACACAGACATACATAAACCTACACGTGCACAGACCAAGTAAATTCCTCCCAGACAGAAACTTTGGAAAAAAAAGTGCTCTCGCCAGGGATCGAACCTGGGACCTTCTGCGTGTAAAGCAGACGTGATAACCACTACACTACGGGAGCATATACATATAGAAAAAAGTCCTGATTTTTCACTTCTTTTTTTCTTTCCTTTCTTCTTTTCATTATTACTTATGTATTAAATATCCCACAAGTTGATTTCAATAAGAACACTATATTTTTCATTCTGAATGGCTAACAAACTCCAAATCGACTAGTTAACATTATCTGCTAACTGATAATGATTAGGGTATTAATGTGGTCAGGAGACAGGAAGAAGCAGAGATAATATATATACTGACAGATAGAAACAGAGAGAGGTGAGTACATAGATAAATTGAAATAGAGGTGGAGGGGGGGGGGGGGCAGGCAGGGACAACATCCGGAATATATACCAATATATTCAATATATATGTCATTCAAATGAGACAAATGATGAAACTGTCTTTTGATTATGAAAATTATTTTGATGCTAATAATCTGTAATTTTAGGAATATTGATCAGGATGAATAAAGGCAAAATGATTGAAAATACAAACGGTAATGATTTTCTCCACTTACCCCTAATGATGATAATAAGGATGATAGAATGTGATAAAAAAAACGACATGAATCCGACTGGAAAATCAAAATCAAATAATCAAAATTAGAGCAAGGAATCCAAATAAACAAAAGAAAAGGAAAGGAAGGACAAGAGAAAAACAATGATTCGCATCATAGACAAACATCGTATACAACGAACGCTACGTTGTAGGAAGGAATCTGCGGCTGTGGTTACATTCCCCCAAAATTTGGGTACCATAGGACTCGAGAAGAGACTAGAATAAAAATAAATAAATAAATAATAATAATAATAATAATAAAATAAAATATAAACTGACCTATAAAGTGACGAAAGAATATGAATATATGTTATATATACATATCTATATACATAAATATATATATATTTATATACATACACATATATATACATATGACATATATATATATATATATATATATATATATATATATATATATATATATATATATTATACATATGTATATCATACATATATATTACACATATGTATAATAATTATATATATATATATACATAATGTAATATATATATATATATATATATATATATATATATATATATATATATATACATACACATAATGTAAAAAAAAAAATATATATATATATATACACATAATGTAATATATATATATATATATATATATATATATATCTAATATACATATGTATAAAACATATATATGTATATATATACAATATATATACATATATATACACATATATAAAGATATATATGTAAATGTATATAACA
>NC_091560.1:42660458-42667958 GCF_042767895.1 Penaeus vannamei
GCGTCAAACGAGTCTTGTGACGCTACCCTTCTTCAGTTTAGAATGTACTGTGAATGTTCGGAAATAACTCTTAGAACGTAGTTATATTGATTATTTCACAGGTCTTCCTGTGTACAATTCAGGTCTGATTATATTCTAATTTAACACTAAGTATTCATAATTTTAAATTTTGAGTCGTATGTGAGTTGTCTTCACGTTTAATGTTATTGTATCTGTCATCATTACCTTCATTATCACCCACGCTGAAGTCATATTTTAAACACACTGACTCGCTTGTTTGTTTGTTTGTTTTCTCCTGCTAACTACTGACAATACAAATTTCCAAAATTTCAGTCTCCATAAAAACAGAATCCCTCTCACATACCTCCTGACTCAGAATCCACTAAATCTTCTCTATCTAAAACGTGCTACGGTTAATACAAACACCAAAATGCGGATACCTCTAAAAACCACAAACCACATGCATTAAGTAGTAATCTCACATGGAAAAAAAATGATTGAATTAGATCATGATTTTATAGCAATAAGATGAGATTGTTATTTATTAGATCATGATCATATAGCAATAAGACGAGATTGTTAATTATTAGACCATGCTTATACAGCAATAAGATGAGATTGGTTCATGTTATCATCTGTTTTCTAGGGGGCTAAAAAAGGGAGTTTGGCAACACGGTCTAAGCTTGCGTACACAAATAGCCCAGGTGGAAGCGGCCACCAACCAACACTCCTTAGCAACTCTCTGGCTGAGAAACTGTAATCAGTAGCACTGTCAACCAAACCGAGACGTAGTGTGACTGGCAAGAGCTGCACCTTTGGTCTATTTGGTGATAAATGAAAGGGTAAAAGGGGAGGAAAAATTAGAAAACATACTTATACAATTCTGACCGTGAAAATAGGACTGGTGGGGTGGGGGTAGGGGGGGAGGGGAGTATTTTCCCATTTGGGCCGAATGTGATTTTCAAACCAAATAAAAAAGGAATGCTAATTCGTATATGTATTCACTTTGTAAATATTTCACGCAGATATACTCTTTTAAACTCTTCATTGAAATACTACACATGGCCTTGAATGTGGTATTATGCCAGAAAAGACGTTCATAATTAGTTGAAATAGGTTTTGAACTTGAAGAGAGGAGGTTAATATGACATGACTTGTGGGAATCAAGCGACCTAAAAAAGGGACACCAAAATAAACATGTCTACTACTGCTGCCAGTCGTTTTTTGCAGTTGACAGACGTGTGTGTTTTTTTCTTTTACTACAACCCCAAAAAATCATAATAGCCTCGGGTGCTCTTAAACAGCAATAATAAGATCAAAATGTATGATCTAAATGCTCATCATTCAAACCTAATGATTAAGATATGGAAGGATGCAAGACGCGCACGTACGCACACACACACATATACACACTTTCATAAATCTGCGAGTCACAGACACTACAAAAAGGTGTATGTATATATAACACATACAAAAATATATAGATGTATGTATTTAGATGTACGTGTATATATATATATATATATATATATATATATATATATATATATATATATATATATATATATATATATATGCATACGTATATGTTCATATATCATTATATGTGTATACTGATATACATATGAATTTATGTTTATGCATAAATATATATAAACATATTTACATATGTATGTATGTATATATATATATAAATAAATAAATATATATATATATACACAAATGTATGCATGTGTATATACTTTATTTGGTGCGTTTGTTCTTTTACGTATATATATATTGCATTTAAGTATATGTATACATATATATACACATTTATACATGTATATATATTTATTTACATTATATATACACATATATACATGTATATATATTTATTTACATTATATATATAATGTAAATAAATAAATAAATATATATATATATGTAAATAAATATATATACATGAATATATGTGTATATATATGTATACATATACATACATATACATAAATGCAATATATATACATATAAGAACAAACGCACCAAATAAAGTATATACATATGCATACATTTATGTATGTGTATATATATATATATACATACATACATATGTAAATATGTTTATATATATTTATGCATAAAAATAAATTCATATGTATATCAGTATACACATATGATATATGTACATACACGTATGCATATATATATATATATATATATATATATATATATATATATGTATATATATATGTATATATATGTATATATATGTATATATATATATATATATATATATATATATATATACACACATTTACGTTTATGTGTGTTCACTTGAGAAATTCTCGGAATGTAGAGAATTTCCCTTTATTCACTCTGTTCGACTTTCATTCCACATACCTCTTTACAGCGTATACTTATAAAGTAATGTCATTTATTAATTGGAAACTGCATAATTCCTCAATATCAAATTACTTTATATCCTCGAAAAAATTGTGGAAAACGTGCACTTGAAACAGCGCTCTCATAGTGTAGTGGTTATCACGTCTGCTTTACACGCAGAAGGTCCCAGGTTCGAGCCCTGGTGGGAGCAAATTTTTAGTGAGTAAAAGTGACCATACTTTCTAATCGGTTTTTCCATTTACGGAATAAAAACATACGAGTAAAGATGTTCACTGAACAGTATTTGTTGTGTATTGAAGTAATGAAATGGATGGATGAATTAATGTGTACATATCTCAAAAACACATACATGTAAACATATATATGTATGTATCTATTTATGCATACGTATATACATGTGTATGTATATATACATTTACATATATAATGTATATATATACGCACATGTATACGTACATACATGTCCCTTTATATGTATATGCATACTTTCGTATATGTACTCCCCCCATATATCTATCTACCCATATATATATATATATAGATAGATAGATAGATAGAGAGACCGTATAAACACACACAAACATACACATACACATATATTATGTCTGTCTATATATACATAAATATACATATATGCATGTAAGCATAACACACACAATGTATATACACATATATATGAATATATATAGACATACATTCATATACAATATATATATATATATTTCACAGATATGTGCATATGAATATATACATGTGTATGTATATACATACATATATGTAACACATACACACACACATGCAAACATGAAGACAGACATGGAATACACATGCGCGCTATATATATATATATATATATATATATATATATATATATATATATATATATATAATTTGCACATATACATTCATATGTAGTTGTGTATACTGTGTATATGCCCGTTTCTGTGTGTGTACGCAAGGAAATTAATATTGAAAGTATATAAATAACCCCATACAAAAGTTACTGCGACCTTGCCAGGATTCGAACCTGGAATCTTCTGATCCGTAGTCAGACGCGTTATCCGTTGCGCCACAAGGCCATACTACACCAGAGTGGAAACTGTATTAATGTTTTTCCTTTATATAATTGAAAAATATAATAGAAGAAACAGATTTTGAATTCGACGAGGTTGATGTTAGTAACAATATAGTAACAGACGTTTATATCTATATGAATGATGGTTGTCATAGAAATTTTCGTTTTTTTGCAAACAAAATATTCCTTTCGGTTAAATCCGATTGTTACAAGTAAAAAATATTGCATGCATAAATCCGCCAACTTAGAAAAAAAAAACTTCTGTGAACGCCATAAGGTAAATAAATAGATAAAAGAAAAATATTGATAAAAATATAAATATACAAAAGAAAAATAGTGCGTCGTAAACTGGAACTCAAGCTATCACGTGGTTTGGCGATCTGACGCGAGGTTCTCGGTTTCATTTCATTCTGGTTCGGTGTCAGTATTTCGTAAAAAGAATATCATAATTATCGTTACAATTATACAAAATATGTGGTTATTCACTCTAACCACGTTACGATGTATTTGTTTTCGAAAAAGACCTGTGCTCACCAGGGCTCGAACCTGGGACCTTCTGTGTGTTAGACAGATGTGATAACCACTACACCATGAGCACATCTACTCACCAGGTGACAATTTAAAAATCTGTTACGTACGTGTTGACCTTTTATATCAAATAGCTTACAATTCACCTATATATCTATCTAATTACATAAAAATATATGTGTATATTTATGTATGTATGTGTGAAATTACATACACACACACTATGGACTCCCCCAGAAATATTCACATATATACTTGTGTGTGTTATATTACATGTTATATGAATATATAAATGAAAATAAACAATTGTATGTATGTATATGTGTGTATATATATATATATATATACAAAACTATATATTTATATTTATCTAAATATATATAACCACTTAATATATATCTATAATAAAATTTACATATATACATATAAATATATCCATATATATACATACATACACACATATGTACAGATGCATATATCTCTATATGTACATATACATATATCCATATATATACATATACACACAGACACTCATACATATACATGCATGTATGTGTTCATATATATAAACATGTATTTACATATGCATTCGTATATACATATACACATACGCACTATATACATATAAAGCTCACTGATATCTACATATATGTACATTATATGTATATAATATATATATATATATATATATATATATATATATATATATATATATATATATATATATATCATATGCAGCATATGTGTCCATATATATGCGAATTTATATGTCTAATAATAATAATAATAAAAAATATGTATATATGCATGGATACAAACAATATGTATATATATATACATTTATACATATATATATATATAAGTATATATCATGTATATTTACATAGCTATAGATATACATGCATGGGTGTTTTTGTGCACATACAATTCTTTTTCACCAGAAAATCACAAACATTATAATTTCATAGGTGCTCATGGTGTAGTGGTTATCACATCTGTCTAACACACAGAAGGTCCCAGGTTCGAGCCCTGGTGAGCACAGTAATTTTTTCCCAATGAATATTAATTTTAAGATATGGGTGTGTACACTAACATACATATTTACCAAGCGTTACCGAGAGGCCTTTCTAAATTTGCTCAGGGAAGATGTCTATAAAAGGTAACGACTTCCCACATTGATACTGTTGGGCAGAGTAATATACGTGATCATGGCTTCACTCTTTACTGTTAAGAGGTTACACACAAGTGGAGATAAACACGATACGAGTGAGACTGGTCAATACTTGATGCAGTGCCTCCGCGGCCGGTCAGCCCTGGTGGAGTAACAGTTGTAGGTGATGAGTGGAGAGGCAAGGTCAATCTTTGACTGTACGGAAGTGTGATTCCGAGTGAAGGTTAAAATGTCGATGCCCTTAAGTACCCGGGCTCAGTCATGACCCACGCTATGAAGGCGTTCTGGTGGAGGTTTGGATTATTAATAACTAACTGCCAAACAACCTTGACTATGTGAGCATGTGATTTGAAGTTTTAGCAAATACAGCATGTATAAACTATGCTTTCCTGCTCAGCCACCTACTCACACCTCGCCCTCAAGGCACCATTTGAATTGCCTCGAGGATGACCCAATCTGATGGTAATCTTGTTCTCTTCTTGGTTCCCAGTGCATTAATCCATCCTCGACGTCCACATGTCTTCGAAGGTCTTGCCTTGGTCCTTCTTGACTTCGGATTGTCCAGACTTCCTTGTCCAGGTGTTACTTGGCAGTGTGTTTGTCCACACATCCTCGCAGATCTCGTCCAGGTCCTTGGATTCGTGCTAGTCCAGACGTTCTCGTAACTGGATCTACAGGCATCTAGACAGGTATCAGTCGCCACAGGATGCTGCGTTGACTGATACCTGCACTGACAAATTCTTGGTATTTTGCTGGATCTAAAGGTGTTCCATCAGGTAGTGCCCTTCCACTTCATCCTTGAGTGTCTTTACACCTGCACTATCGTGGTCCTCAGGCCTATGTCAACATTAGGGCGATGTCCTTCCCATGGTATTCTAAAGCGACTGTGTCTGTGGTCAGGTCCTCGTTCAGTGTTGTGTCGGAAATACCACCGGTGCCACCAGGTATAAAAGGTATTGACCTCCTATATAAATACTGGTAGGCAGAGTAATACACTTGAATATGGTTTACCTCTCTATTGTTAAGAGTTTACACATCAGTAGAAGTAAAACATAAAACTAGTAAGACTTATCAGTGCTTGACACTGTCCCCCTGTGGCTAGCCAGCCCTGGTGAGGGCACTGTTACAGGTGATAAACGGAGAGGCAGGGTTGCTCTCGGACTGTATGGAAGAGCGAGTCTGAGTTTGGGTCAAGTTGTCAATGCCCTTAAGTACCAGGGCTCAGTCATGACCCATGCTAAGCAGGTGTTCTGGTAACGGTTCAGATTAATAGCGAACAGTCTAACAACCATGTGGCCTGGACTATATGACCATGTGGTTTGGAGTTATAACAATTATAGCATGAATATGTGCTATAATGTCATTATGCCTTCTGACAAGTCCAACTCAGCGGTGGTCCTCAACTGTGCCTCCTACCTGCAGAAGGCTTCCACATACCCCTGACCAGTGACCCCCGAGAACTGCTACCTTCTACCGTCGCCTGAGAGGCGAGTATCTATCACAGGTTCAAGGTCATCAAACCTTGTCTCCCTCATTTATATGGGCTAACCAAAACCCACTATCCGGCCTTGCCTGTGCGCCCCATCATCTCCTGGGGATCTGTGACGCATCCCCTCTCGCTTCCCTTCTTTACACCTCTCCTGCTCACCTTCGCCACTCTTAGAACATCTCTCGTGTCCGTGGTGTCTCGCCGGCGACCTTGGATGACGTCCTCGCTATCTTTCAGAGGAAGATCCACGCCGAGGATCCTCGTCTCCCTCTTCCCACTATCTTCTTCCAGCTGATTCCTCTGTGTGTGGAGTCGAATTTCTTTTCCTTCGAGTCACTTCCACTCCCAGACGTTCGGTGTTGCTATGCTCTCCCCTCTCTCCTCAGTCCTGGCAATCTTGTCCCTGATCTTTCAGTCGGAACTTCTCCCTGTCATCATCTTTCGTTCTTCAGTTAGGCTGATGTATGTCGCCTACGTCTCTCTCTCTCTCTGGTCTCATAACCCTGCCCTATTTCCCGATTTCCTGACGTAGCTGAACTCTCTCCGGCCATCACTTTCTAGGTGGAATAATATAATATACTTCTCGTACCATTTACTCCACGTGAAGGAGGTATTGCCATCTCACTGTTCCTCCGCATCTGTGACCCCAGTATTTGGACGGAGAGATCGATTTCCGAGGTGTGTTCTCCAAATTGGGATAACCTCACTGTGTTCTCGACGTCGCCTTTTCATCTTCTCAACTGCAGACTCACCTTCCCATAGGTGAACACTCCGTCAAATCCTAGTCCACACTTGAACTCCCTCTACCTCGAATGGGGATGCCAACCTCACTTATTTCAATAAATCTAGTTT
>NC_091560.1:42672958-42680458 GCF_042767895.1 Penaeus vannamei
CGAAAATTCCGCACAATATGTAAGTGTGTGTGTGTGTGTGTGTGTGTGTGTGTGTGTGTGTGTGTGTGTGTGTGTGTGTGTGTGTGTGTGTGTGTAAGCATTGACATGCATATATGCGTATAATTATACACGTGTGTGTAGATATGCATCTATGTATAAATTTATAAAAAAGTATATACACATATATAATTATATACATAAATGAATATAATTTCACATATCATATAACAAACACACACATACTCACATATATATATACCAATTCTCTGTATATTCATATTTCACCCAAGACTGTGGGCAAGGAGTGGGGGTTGGGGGACCTGCGGCATTTCTATATATTCGGAAAGTAAATGGGCGTGAGGTATCCATCGATACCAATATCTTCGTGATGCGAAGGTATTCCCATGTATCTGGTAGTATGAGTGTAGGTGCAACTGTGTGTATAGTAAATTCGCGTACCCCACTTCAAATAATTACACCATATTTGTACCGCGTAGTGAGAAGAATCCATATATAACAGTATGTCCCACTAAATTCCTTCGTTTTCTGTAACGCGTAAAGCCACAGGTAAAGAGAGTTACGGAAATATACTGTATACACTTTCCCAAACAATATGCTTAAGTAGTTATATAATACACACACATATATAATTACTTAAACATTATTATTTCAGAAAGTTTACACACATTTCTATCTACACCCATACCAAGATACACGGGAATAAGTTCGCTTGACCGATTACGATATTGGTATCGATGGATTCCTCTCGACCCCTAATACCCAAATATGTAGAAATCATGCCGCGCCCCCCCTCCCCCCCCTACTACCAACAACTATGGTCCCGTTATCCTGGGAGGGGGGGGGCATGAATGGCACCAGGGATATTTCGGAGTTAAATGTATATTACATACTGAGAATTGATCAAGAAATAGACAATATATAGGCAGCTTCCCCCTCCCCTCCCCCCCGAAGACTGCTGCCCCATAAACATGGCCCTTAACTACAATCCTCCTCATAAGTACAGTAGGACAGACCATTTGACAGATTCAGTACTAGGGGCGGTACTTATCAAAATACTTCACTCAGCGAAGTACTGCAGTGGTATCTATGTAAAGTCACTCTGCTGAGCGAACTATTTCCCTCACTTAGGCGGGTCCCTTGTGTATGAAACGCTAAGTTAGATATTTCATTTAACATATTTTCAAGCATATTATACGTTTTACTGTAAAACAAAACTATCTTTCGTGTCAGTATGAAATAGTTGCACATTTTTATAGCGCCCATTGCAATAAATATTATAGTGACTGATTTTTTTTTTCATATCTAACCTCACTATTTCTTTGGTACCTTTAAGTCTTTCCTTAGTAATACCAAGGAAAGACTTCAAAGGTACCAAGTTGGTATTGGGGCCAAGATTATCGCTAAAGGGGGATTTCCACGGCAAAATTTCGATATATTTGGATGGTAGAGAGAAAAGGGAATCAATTGCTACCAAGAGAAGTCGCGATCCGCTATGCGAAGGTATGCCGAAAAAATACCAATACAACGTATTACACTGAACCAAAGGCATGCGATCGAGACTTCTTTAAAAATCCCCCCCAAGTTTGATCCAGACATGTTGCTAACGGGAAGAAAATTCATAAAAGGACAAATCGAATGGCAATAGCTGTTAATCTCCCTTTTAAAGCTCGGAAGTCTATTGTAAAATCCTTCCTAAAACTCAAGTCATAGAAGTAGACACCAAAGTTTGGAGTTTGTCTGGCACCTGCCAAAAGCAAATACGATAAACATACCAGCAAAACATGCCTTTAAACTAGTTCATTTTAACCCAGAATCATACTTATAAAAGACTGTCTCAACGCTATCCATCGTGATTCTATTTCAAAAGCCAAATGCTGAAAACCAAAATTGGAAAATTACAGAGGAATACGCCACTGACCCAGAAGAAACACAAAACTACATCTAATGAAAAATAACCCAGAAATCAGCTGTTACACTTACAAAATGTCATGCATGCAACACACTGCAGACATTTGCAGCCGCCTGCCAAGTGAATATGGCCAGGTAATGACCAATTAACTTTAAATTACACCTGAAATTATCTATACACTACTCATAATTATTCCCATTTCACTACAAGCCAACTGCAAGAGAACCAAATATACAGAGGAATGCCTCCATTGGCCCGCATGAAACAAAACTACATTAAATGAAAATCAACAACAAAGAAATCAGCTGTTACACTTACACAATATTATGCAGCTCTGTAGATATCTGTAGCCGCCTGCCAAGTGAATGTGGTTCACGTAGGAGATGTAGGCTGACGAATCAAGGGAGGAAACCCGCCACGTATAAACAATCGGTCAGAACCTGATGAGAAACAACATCGTAAGTGGCCATTACAAAGAGGTATATACAACATATCATTGCTCATGTGATATTCATGCTGAAATAAGTGTCAGGATACTTACTTATTCCTTTTGGATCGTAGTGGCCAACTCCGGAGATTGAAGGAGTGGTTGGATCACGGTTTTTCTGTATCCTTATTTACCTTCGTGTTCTTTGGTGAAGGTTTGAAGAGAAACTGTTTATATTTTCGAGATGCTTTTCGAAGCCTGTGAATCTTTCTCGGTTTCATTCATAAAACGTACGTAAAATAAGAAATTCGAACGTCTCACTGTATCGTGCAGTATTAAAGTGTACTGAAATAAAATCTCGCTAACTCTTGCATTACTTTTATACAGAGAGAGAGAAAAAATGCGAACCAAGTTTCTTGTATCGAGGCTTTCGACTCGCGTTGTGCGGATAGTATAAAACGGCTTATTCGCACAATATTCCGATGAACATTTCTAACCTATTTACGTTTTCAGGTTACATCACATAAGTAAATAATTGGGGAATCAACACAAAATGTGTTGGTAAATTTGGAAGTGATACGTATAACACCGATTTCTGGGTGAAATCTGATTTTCTGAAAAAAATTGTCGTGTTTCTAACGAATCTAGCACTCATTTCCTTCGCAAATTATGCACGACATCGAACCCGAGAGCTGGGAAGGGCATGATAATTAACATGAAAATTTAATTTCGGGCTAAAAGTGAAGGACCCAACAATAAAAGAGCCAAATTCATGCCAATAAATATCTTACCTCGACCAATAAATCCGCAATGGCCAACCTACGAGTCGTCAAAATCGTCGTCGTCGTTGTTGGCAGGAATTGCAACCGCTATCCGCTATTCCTTGCCGTTGTTGCCATAGTATTTTGCGTGTTAAAGGCGAAACGACACTTATACACAGCCTAGGCAAGGCGGAACTGATTTGAATTTCAACGGACTTCCCTTGGGTCCGGCTTCTATCGTCACGTGATGATCTATTACAAATCTCATTGGTTCTTATAGACTGGTCGCCAGTGTCTGTTGTCACGTGACTACCAAGTGTAATTCCTATTGGCTTATTTTCGTCGCTTACCGACTGTTTTGTCTCTTCCTCAATTCACATCATTTTTTCTCGCCGTTGAAATTGTAATATGCCTGGAATTTCTGTTTTACATCCTCTCTATTACTCAATATTAGTTTGCGAAGGAAATGCTGTAGATGAAAAGTATCTTAGAATGTTATGTTCTATTGGGTGACATGCTCTGAAGTCTCAATTTTTGTTGTTATGAATCTTTTCAATAATACCAATGTTAAAATCTTGGGTGTGCTGACATAAAGGACGGGTCGGTTCACTTAAAACCTTACAACGGGATCTTTGACAGAATCTGCTCTCCGTTACACTACCGAAACACTGTCCTGACAACAAACTTTTTTCCTCGTGTCTTTTGAGTTTTTGTGTATGAAATGGTGTCCTTCCATGCATCCTGTGGGACCTCCATATAACGAATCAGAATAGGCTGGTTGGCACTGCTATGTCAGAGAACAGCAGCTGTTTGAATGAGACCTTTTGCATTTCCATAACTGTCTGCCGAAAAAAGAAATTTATTACTTATATTACTTTAGGCGGGTAACTTTTGCATGGAAGGTATTCAAAAATATACGTAAACACTAAATCAGCTGTTTTGAAAAGATATCTAACATTTAGACATTAGCATTATGACATTCGTGTACAATGGAAATTGGTGGTATTGAGTTCAAGATGTGAAGGAAAATGCTTATATTGACACAAGTATTACTTAAACTAAGCATGTACTTAATTAAGCAGTGGAATTGGTGTTTGGCGAGCTGGTGTATCATCTCCAATTTCGGTATATAGGCAGCTTTGGACCAGCTCGTTAAAGGAGTATTATAATGTGATAGTATTGGTACTAAGATTCATAGAAGGGAACTTTGATGTTTGATTTTTATATTTGACATTATGTCATGTAGGCCTACAGTCGGCGAAAGTTAACTCTCAACTTTGCTCGAAAACTAAAGACAACGGGAAAGAATAATGCATACGAGAAGAGAAAGATTGGGATTATTAGACTGAAGAAGTAAATAAACACGCGGTGACATTAATAGAAAATAGACGAAGAAAAAACACCGCTAGGTAAAACGATTTGGAAAATACAATAAATTCTTGAGATCATTAACTCTGTACAGTGGATATACTTCCAGTATTTAAGGATGGAAGAAACGTAGGTGTGCCGTTGCGGAAATGAGAGAAGAAATGTATTTTATGAAATATTACAAATGTTGTTGTCAATGACGCTTGAGTACGCTGGAACTTCAATAAGTCTCAGGTGATGCAGGTTTTCGAAAATCTCGCTAAACAACTGAGTAAAAAACAGAAGTAAATTCTGTGACATACATATGACATGTTTACATACATAGATGCATGTTGAAATTGTCATAATGTAATGAAATATTGTCCCACAAATAGCAATCAGCTCTCATAGTGTAGTGGTTATCACGTCTGCTTTACACGCAGAAGGTCCCAGGTTCGAGCCCTGGTGGGAGCAATGACATTTTTGAACAATTATGAAGTGGAGGTAAAAGTAAGAATCAATAAAAAGAAATCAAAATTCAAAATAAATCGGCAACACTGTATACGATATTGAAGGACAAGATTTCAGTTTAAAGAAATCAAACATATCAGTAACAAAATATACTGTCCGTCATTGATTTTACATTGGAGAAGAGAGAGAGAGAGAGAGAGAGAGAGAGAGAGAGAGAGAGAGAGAGAGAGAGAGAGAGAGAGAGAGAGAGAGAGAGAGAGAGAGAGAGAGAGAGAGAGAGAGAGAGAGAGAGAAAGTTAAGAACAGACTGGACCGAAGATGTGGAAGTGAATTTTCAGGCTGCCATACCACACTGAAGATCTGTCTCCTCTCCGGGTGGAAAAATATATAATGAACAACAATTTAGAAATGACACTGAACTCTTCAAGACACAAAATAAATGTCTTTTTCGTGTCTCATTTCATTTATATTATGATGTATCTTCCAGAACTAACACGTGATATTTTTTTCCAACCTTTAGCATCGATTGGACAACTAATATAAAGATTTTAACGTTACATTCTTTTAGCCATGTACTTTATTTTTTTCTTGTGTTTCAATCTTGACACTTTTTTTTCTTTTTTAACGAATATCATTACGGTCCTCAATCTTAAATCACCCAACCCCATCCCAGCGTAAAGTCAGCAGTCGGTAATAGAACCTGTCCATATACAACCGGAATAGCTTGTAATAGTTGTTATATGTTGGTATTAGCATTACTTAAACTAATTGCCTATTATTACTGCTAATATTATTATCATTACTACTACTGCTATTATTATTATTACTACTGCTATTACCATTACTACTACTATCATCGTTATTAATACTAGTATCATTACTACTATTATTATTATTACTACTGTTATGATCATCATTACCACTTTTATCATTACTACTATTATCACCATTACTACTATCATTACTACTACTATTATTATTATCATTATCATTAGTATTCCCATGATCATTATTATTTTGAAGCTAGGTCATTCACCAGACACACAGAACGCTGTATCTCCAAAATTCTAGAGTCCATTGATGTGAATTACCTGG
This sequence comes from Penaeus vannamei, assembly GCF_042767895.1. Classification (NCBI taxonomy): domain Eukaryota; kingdom Metazoa; phylum Arthropoda; class Malacostraca; order Decapoda; family Penaeidae; genus Penaeus; species Penaeus vannamei. The sequence continues at coordinate 42,678,990 of NC_091560.1, forward strand.
AAGTACCTGTTCACACACCTGCAATATGGCCGAGTCATCGAGAGTGACTCGACGGAGCTGCCATAGGGTATAGACTTACTTTCACAAGTCTCTGTGAAGTGAATTGCTCTATTGTCAATAAGTCATAGAAAACGGGCAGCATTTGGTGGGTCAGATCGTTAACACAGTCGTCTACTTGATATTTTTTTTATTCCTTTTGTTATATTTGCCCCTTTTGATTGTGTTCCGAATTTGATTGGTTTGTCTCGGTTCAGGAAGGAAGAAAAACTAGTCACTTTTCATGAGCTTAAGATAGTGAGCATCAGATCTCTCTCTCTCTCTCTCTCTCTCTCTCTCTCTCTCTCTCTCTCTCTCTCTCTCTCTCTCTCTCTCTCTCTCTCTCTCTCTCTCTTAGGTGAAACATATTGACGCAAATCCACCTACTCAGAGATGTGTCGTACGCAGGATTTCTGTTAAGGAAATTAGCCAGTTCGGGAAATAGTAATTTTATTCATTGTTACGAAAACTGATATCGCTCCTAACATGATAACGACACTTAACTGAGATCTTGTAAAGAAATTACAAAACAGATATTAACTTTTACATGTACCACTCTTCCATTGTAATTGCTTATCTAAATCAGGTTTCTTCCTGATAAATTTATCATATAAAAATACTTTGTTGATACCGGCTGGATTAGAATATGGAAAGTACCTTAATATATACAAGTTACTATTACCATCATTCCCAGTCGTTTACTCATCAGTCTGAATATTCATATTAAATTCTACAAGGTAACAACTGTATTTCATGCTCCTGGTAATCATAATACTTAGGCTTTAACGAATCCTGTCGTTTCTCTGTGTGATAGACTAGCATTAAAACCACTACACCATGGTCTTTATCCACTCCTTGCCATTACAAAATACCATGTATTACAGTTAGATGATTATCTGTCTATTTAAGTATCTATTGTGTTTGCATCTCTTGTTTAGGACCAAAGTCGCAGGCGAGAGAAACGTGGCTTCATGCTTTCATCTTTTGACACATCTTATGAATATATATTTGTAGGTGTGTGTGTGTGTGTGTGTGTGTGTGTGTGTGTGTGTGTGTGTGTGTGTGTGTGTGTGTGTGTGTGTGTGTGTGTGTGTGTGTGTGTGTGTGTGTGTGTGACAAATATATATCATACATGCAGTATGTAAAAGCATCTTCAATTAGGTTAACGTAATTTTAATCTGCAACGTAAACATTGGTATCCAAAGTGAACGTAAAAGTATGAAACATTTATATTAACTAAACAGGATTAGAAGTTAACCATAGACACTCTATGGCTATTCATCCCAGCGATTTTGATTTGTCGGGAAATCAAATAATTAAACATGTGCTCATGGTGTAGTGGTTATCACATCTGTCTAACACACAGAAGGTCCCAGGTTCGAGCCCTGGTGAGCACAGAAAGTTTTCATCTTGAATAAATTGTGAATCCAGAA
>NC_091560.1:42685458-42690458 GCF_042767895.1 Penaeus vannamei
TACTCTGCACTTGCTTTGAATTATATTCAATCTTTCACGGTTAATTCATATCTTCTTTTATTTCAAGTCTTTTTTATTCAGTTGTGCAAATCTGGTTTTCTTTTTCATCATTTGTTCCCTTATTTTTTACATCAATCCCGTGTTTTTTTTTTTTCCATTTGCTTTTCTATACTCTCATATAACTGTAGGTCCTCAGTGCCATTAGGTAAATTCAGTAAAGTATAATTTTGTGCAAATATTAGGAGGGTAGAGTAACCATTACTTCATTTCATAGCACTTTCTTAAAGTCTATAATTCTGAAGATATGAATATGTTAGCGTTAATATACCATGTAATTATACTCATTGAATTCAAAAATAAAAATGGTGTTATAGTTCTGTCCCTGAAGCAATAGCAACATGACTCGGTTCTTGAAGGCATTCAAACTAAATATACCATGAAATGATCTAATATTACAGGAGCACGTGGGGAGGGGAAGGTTTCCAATTTCTAATTTTCATTGTGTACTCTCTTTCTTCAATCATTATGCAACTATATAGATGACATTAGATATGTCTCTTAGATATACTATACATTTACAGCCATTCACGTATATGCATGTATATATAGATATATGCACAAATATGCTATAGATTTCGCAGAAGGTAGAAATGTAGTCGATGTCTGTGCCCAAGGTTTGTAGCAATTTTCATAACTAGCCACTCAGATAGTGATGCAGTTTTCTGTAGTTTACTTCAATAAGTTAATTTAGAAACTAGTAAGCATTAAAATATGTGCTCATGGTGTAGTGGTTATCACATCTGTCTAACACACAGAAGGTCCCAGGTTCGAGCCCTGGTGAGCACAGTTAATTTTCATATAGAACAATTTACACATCCCACATCAACTGTCTTTGGCATATATGGCTAACTGCGAAACAAGATAATTATATACAGGCGCGATGCCACGGGGGGTGTGGGGTGCGACACCCCCCAAAGGTCACAAATCGTCATTTCACTCGGCAGAATGGAAAAAAATACAGTTTACTAGGCAAACTTGGTGGTCGGCATAATTTAAGCAGTTACGTGAATTTTACAATACTAATTGTTTGTCGTGTTTTAGTATGAGGAGTGGATTTAATTTTTAAAATGTTACTCGATAACCTTGCTCCCGACACCCCCCAAAAAAAGTTTTCTAGCGCCGCCTATGATTGCATACCGAAACATCAAGTGATTGTATGTATGTGTATATTCATATGCTGTTCATTTACATAGAATATACCTATTTATCAGACTTTACATCTATGATATGCATAAGCCTTTACACACACGTATGTACATAAGATTAATAAACTATCACACATATATCTCTCATTCTTCCTTTCTATTACAATCACCAATGTTTTTTTTTTTTATTAATTCGTGCTTGCTCTTATTCCCATGCCTTCTCTCGTTTGCCTTTTCAGACTCTATAACTAACCGTTTTTCCCTAGATATCATTGTTCCAGTCTGGACTTCTGGACTGCTGTATTTTCATGTCAATCTTTGCATGATTCTGCGTGTTTTATCTTAGATTAATCATGGGTTAAAGATGGCGTTTGTGGTTTCTCTTTTTGCCATAGAGCCACACTATGAAGGTTCTTATCCTTTTTTCAAGCCATTTTCCTTTTTTTTCTTTTCGGAAGGGGGGGGGGTGCACTCCTAGTCTAGACGATTTGTGGTTTGTCTTTCTTCACACACACTTGTTCTTCTTAACTGAACCATTTTCATGTTGACAAATGCAGAAAAGATGTCATTTGCATTTCCTCTTTACAATGACACTTTTTTCTTTTTACTTAAACCATTTTCATATCGACAAATGTAGAAAAGATTTGTCATTTGTCATGTTGACAAATGTAGAAAAAAAATGTATTTGATCGGTTTCGAATATATATATTCGCCACAAATACGAAGATGTATTCGAAACCGGCCAAATACATCTCTTGTATTCTAAAGATTTTCATTCCCATTCATACCTTTTTTTGATTAATGGATCCGTGGGTACCTCATAATTTGTATACTGAGTAGCTCTTTAAAGTACTCTCTCCATCTGTTTTAAATTCTGTCCTCCCAACTAATATCTTATCCTCTCTCTTATTCTTTTCTTCCTTCGTCTTATTCTACTTCAGTTTGTACTTGTGCAAATCTAGCTATCGGTCCCTTTTGTTTCATTATTTTTGCATCGCTTCTGTTTCCTAAACTAAGTCTGATAAAACTTTGTTGGTCCCCCTTTCCATTACTTAAAGTCTAGTATAGAGTGACACTGTACAATTTGGGAAAAAAAGTTTATCATTAATGCAGTTGAGAGTTCATTTCATACCACTTTCCGAAAGTGTATAATTAAGAATTTTGTATTGCATCAATTTACAATACAACTGAACTCGTCGATTACAAATATGAAAATAATGGTGACATTTTTGCAACACTGTAACGTTGGCATCAGTTGGTTTCAAGAATAATGTCAACTAAATATGGCATGCGACAATCTGTTTATTCATTTATTTATTATTAGTATTATAATTTTCATTGTTAACTAAGCTGAGTTTGACAAGGTACTGTTAATACACTGTACTTTAATGCTATGAATAAAACGATAATAGGAATCACACCAAAACATGTGCTCATGGTGTAGTGGTTATCACATCTGTCTAACACACAGAAGGTCCCAGGTTCGAGCCCTGGTGAGCACAGAATGTTTTCATATTGAAAAATGTATACACCCCTTATCATTTGTGTCTATTTCACTGGCTATAGTACCTATGTATACGGTAAAAGTCAAGCGAACATCAGAGCATTCAATATCTGTGTGTGTGTGTGTGTGTGTGTGTGTGTGTGTGTGTGTGTGTGTGTGTGTGTGTGTGTGTGTGTGTGTGTGTGTGTGTGTGTGTGTGTGTGTGTGTGTGTGTGTAATTATATAAAGATATATTTCATCTTTATTTACACGCATCTATTCCTGTTTATAATTTTCTTACATTTATATCCTGCATACATTTTTAAAGACACTCATACACACGTGTACATACAATACATCCTCATTTCCACATGCGCGCGCGCACAGACACACACTCACATGTGTGTGTGTGTGTTTGCATATACATATATATATATATATATATATATATATATATATATATATATATATATATATATATATATATATATATATATATATATATAAGGGGTACTCCTTCCGCTGATTGTGTTTGAAGCCATCAGAAAACAGTGCCTTTTAACAATGACTTCATAGACGGAAAGAGGTGAAAGTCAGAGGGTACATGGACAGGAGAATAAGGATATATATATATATATATATATATATATATATATATATATATATATATATATATATATATATACACACACACCATTACTTAACCGTCTTGGTCAAAGATGAGAATCAAGAGAAAGATTGTTACACAGATATCCAAGAGTCTGTTTAGTCCTGGAAAATGGACATGCCAAAATAGCAATCTCAGCAAAGACGGGGATTGTCTAAATAGTACTTAACGCATGGAATTCTGTGCTATGCTTTACTAAGAGGTCAACAAGTGCTCATGGTGTAGTGGTTATCACATCTGTCTAACACACAGAAGGTCCCAGGTTCGAGCCCTGGTGAGCACAAGTAATTTTCATCTAACAAGTACTCGAGGAAATAAATCTTGCTTCGGCCGTGTGCATTTAATCAAATAAGAACGAGGAGCGATGAGGTGTACTCTCAAGTGTAGTGGCGGATCCGGAGAGGGTGCAGGGTATGCATTGCGGTGGGTGGGTGTATGTGTGTTTGTATGTATGTATGTGTGTGTGTGTGTGTGTGTATGTGTGTGTGTGTATGTGTGTGTGTGTATGTGTGTGTGTGTGTGTATTTGTGTATGTTTGTGTATTTGTGTGTATGTGTATTTGTGTGTGTATGTGTATTTGTGTGTGTATGTGTGTTTGTATGTATATGTGTTTGTATATATATATGTATGTGTGTGTGTGTGTGTGTGTGCGTGTGTATGTGTATGTGTGTGTATGTGTGTGTATATGTATGTGTGTGTGTGTGTGTGTGTGTGTGTGTGTGTGTGTGTGTGTGTGTGTGTGTGTGTGTGTGTGTGTGTGTGTGTGTGTGTGTCTTAAAAAAAATTGTCGAATGGGCGCTCCTTACATTTGCAAACACTCTTCTTTCCTAAATTCTTGACCGCTACGGTGAAGTGAACGGCTGTTACCAAAAATGATAAATAATACGTGAAAGGTAATAATATAGTTGTAAAACATAAATCAAGATTCAAGAACAAACATTTGGGAGTGACGTGTGACCTTAGTGCTGCTTGGCTGAGACCAGTATGGAATCTTGTGTTTGTGCAAATAGAAATACGCACTAACACACACACACACACACCCACACCCACAAACACACACTCACACACACACACACACCCACACGCACACACACACCCACACACCATTCAAAGTCGCATAGCACGTGATTTTTGTGCGGATTTTACAAACAAATCTATTCACAAAGAAATTCAGACGTGTGAAATTATTCTAGGCTAGTGTTGCCAACTGAGCAGCTACGCCAAGGTATCTCAAGGATTATTTGCTTCAACGAGATTACATAAGCAGTGTTGCCAGATTCCTAGAAAAGAGACTTTTTGTCGCCTTACATCCTCGCATCATTGGAATTTAATAGAGGTTTGTTCATCTAATTTTCTATTAGATTAAATCGAATAAAAATGTGGATGAGCCTAATATTCGCGCATCTGCATATATGTTCGCGAAAACTGGAAATTCAAGTCTGCAATCTGTGAGTGTAAAACAAGAAGATGAAGAGGAAGAAGAAGAAAGAAGGAGAAGAAGAGGAAGAGGAAGAAGAAGAAAAAGAAGAGGAAGAAGATGAAGATGATGAAGAAGAAGGTGGTGATGATGATGAAGATGGAGTAGAAGAACAGGTAGAAGATGTAATGATGATGAAGATGGAGAAGATGATGAAGAAGGGGAAAA
>NC_091560.1:42700458-42705458 GCF_042767895.1 Penaeus vannamei
CGAGCACACGCTTGTCGCAAACTAAACATAGCTACGGCATCGGTTCAATTTCTCAGAGAGGGTATAAGAAAAAGGAAAATGCTGGATAAAGGCGAAAGTGAATCATTAAACAATTTGGCACATACCTAGTAATATTGCAGGCTCCGCGACATACCTTTTCATAGTATAGCCGACCTTATATCCTTTGCAAATTCTTTAGGTCGTATGATCTGGTAGGATAGATCCCGTGCTAATATACTTCTGTGACTCATGTTTTCAATGTATAGTGGATTTGGCCCTTAAAACCCCTAAGGAAAGACTGATATCCCCTTTCTCATGCTTGCCCAGATTTTTTTTTTTGTCTTGCATGTTGTGGCAAGACGAGTAAATATCTAGTAGGCCTACAAATTTCAGTAATTCCTTACCTTATGCACTGATTTGTGAAGATTTTTTTTTTTTTAAACCAATCAATGTCTGCTATCTTTATTGACAAGCTTCGAAGGAAATGACATGGAAGAAATAGTTGCGAGAATATGATGTTGGGCAGTAAGGTCTGATTCTATTTTCTAGTGTAAAACGCCTTTGTCAATAATACTTTCACACCTTCGGTATGTCAAAATAGATACACAGATGTTCAAATATATCTAATTTCGTTATCATTTTGCTGGGTGGATCATTCCTCAAAAATTCAAAATTCACCCATAGTTAAAATATATTAGTAATTCCCTGCCCATCACATAATAGCATTGTTCCTCCTTGCCCAAAACTGCCTAACTACTCCTATAATTACCCAGTAGAATAATCATGGCGGTATTTAGTATATGGAAGAGCATTTATTCTTGAAAAAAATAAATAAAATACTTCGAGACTGATTGGCCTATATGAACGTGATTTAAGGGTAAACTGTGTCTAAAGGCTCGAACAGACGATAATAAAATTTAACGAAGGGAACATAACGCCTTAACGAGCACGATTCTTCAGTTCTCATCAGTGAAATCCAGGGACATGAATTTTATAGTTTTGAGTGCCGTCTGGGTGGTCAACTTTAGCTATACTGGCTTACATTTGGTTATGTGCGGATAGAATTTGTGCGTCCGTGTGTGTGTGCTCACACTTGCACATGTGTGCGTGCGCTCACACACGTTTAAAAGTGTATACAGTAAACACACACACACACATATACATATATAAATTTATACGATATATATATAACCGGCAAATTTGGAAATGCAACCCCACACCATTTTTGGGGTGAATAGAATAATTTTCCAATGGCTTTCGTCGTTTGAACGAATCTAGCACTCATTTTCTTCGCAAACGAAGCAGAACTACGATATCGGTCTATAAAGCTTGGGAGGGCATGATAGGCCACCATATCAGGGAATTTCGAGAAATACCGGTAGAATACAAGTAAACTTAGTATATTAACACATTTTCGGGTCGTGTAGAGGGCTCCACCCCCTTAAACTCCATTTCAGAGGGGCGCCCCCCTACCCCCCGCCTGTTCTACAAAATCTTCACCTCGTATGTTTCGGCAGGATAGAGCCCGGGCAAACCAGGTATCTTACACGTTTCCCGTAGATATAGGAGGCTTCGCCCCCTTATACCCCCTTTAAGGGGGGACTGCCGCCCCCGCCTGAGCTTCAAAATCTTCACCTCGTATGTTCCGGCAGGAGAGAGTCCAGACCCAGGAACAGTTTGAACCACATCTTACCTTCAGCCTTAACTGCAGACGGGCCAAGCTGCGGGGCACTGGGATCGTCAGGGTATTCCAGGTCGTTGTTGGCGGGAATTGCGTTCACTTACAGCAACGTTTCACAGCTTTCTTCGTTTTGTTTTTTGAATCCCTTTTCATGCGTCACAAACCCACTGGTGTCTTGTCATTTGTGTAATATAATATTTCGCCGTAAAATCGAAATAATTGTTCTCACAACCTACACACTGTCTAGCCATGATGGAACTGATTTGAATTTCAAAAAACTTCTCCTAGGCCCAGCTTCTATTGTCACGTGATGGTATATTATATATATGATTGGTTCTATTAAGTGTCTATGTTCACGTCACGTTCACGCACGAATCTAATTGGCTCATTTGATTTCCCTCGCATACGTCATCCGCTACAAATCCGTCCGACTTTCCTTAGCTCTTAACGACTTTTTGTCATTTTGTCGCGGCGTTGGAGGCGGAAGGTTACTGCGGCTCCTGGAAATCGTGGATTTTATACCCTCTATAATTCCGTTATTATCAATTTGCGCAGAAAATGGTATAGAAGAAAACTATCATAGAATGATGTGTTCGACTGCATGGTAAGCTCAGATTCTTTAAATTAGGTGTGGGGTTGCATTTCCAATATCATATAATCATACACACACGTGTGTATATAAATTTCTGAAAAGGCCTACAACCATAAAGCCATAAGAAGTTCCTGTTTTACGTTCACAGCCTGCAGGTCCCGACAACGCCCGCCAAAAAATGTCATTATCTTGAATATATTTCATTATCCCCCTCCCCCCCCAACAAAAAATCGCAAAACACACCAAAAGCTTTCCTTCCATATATCTCTCTTGTCATTTATAGTAAATATGAATGCAAAGTGCCATGATTACCCACAAGAACTAAGAAAATTATTTGACTATGCAAAGCTATTGTTCTCTTCTTTAAATGCTTGTAAAAATAAATAAAGAATAACGAATTATGAAAAACAACCTCGCCAGTTTTCATTTTTGCCAGCACAGATGCAAAACAGGAACATTAATATTTGAGACCCAATGGAAGTAATATTTGAAAGAGTATATTTGTATGTGTGAAATCTGTTCATTGGGCATAATATACAGTCCATTCTGCGGATTTTACTTAATTTTTCATATTATTTCAATACCACGTGCTCATGGTGTAGTGGTTATCACATCTGTCTAACACACAGAAGGTCTCAGGTTCGAGCCCTGGTGAGCACAGATCTTTTTCAAGATCCAAATGAGTTTTGTATTGTGTAAAGAGAGCTTCCACAAGAGGTCGAACCCATATTTTTTCATGCTGTCAAGAAATAAATGCAGCAGTTTTCAATTGATAGCCACAATACCTTCTTATCTGTATCTGTTTATATGAATGAGACTCACACTTGTGTTAGTGTATATAGTCAGCTGTTTTCCTAAGAAATCGCTCAAGATGATATTATTAACCGATCATGAAATTCCCAGATCCACTCTGCAAGAACTAAAAATGATGATTGTAAAGTGTGTAGATAGATGCTAATATTCGTCCCATTTTTTTCAGAACAAATTGCAAATGCAATAATAAAGGCACGAACAGGTAAATACAAGAATATTCGTAATTTATGAAGATCTTTTACCTACATTGCAATGCAGAGGCAATATAGTAAAGAGACCTCATGTGCTTAACTATTCTTTCCTTCGTCATTTTCTACACACGATTGTGCAGGTGTGATCATGAGACTTATCTGTTTATATTTTTATGGGAATATAACAGCTGAATGAATTATAGACTCCCGAGTGTGTCATGAAATGCTTAGATGCCCCGATTGATGGGTTTATTTTTTATTTAAAGAATTTGCAAAGAGTCTGTGCTCACCAGGGCTTGAACCTGGGACCTTCTGTGTGTTAGACAGATGTGATAACCGCTACACCATGAGTACATATTTCATCACTGTAAAATGAAAATATTTGTAAGTTTTACCAAAGAAATTGCATAATAGCATCAAAATCAGACGCCATGACACCTCCTCGAGTTGCTACTGATCTAGCCTTCCCCATTAGGGACGCCTCACTGTAGAGCGATGGATAATGACAGCTATGTTACTATAGCTCGTAGTAAACATGCCATCACCAAAACACATATGGTAACATTTATGAAAATAAATTATTCCTACAACCAAAATAACAACTTAATCAAAATAACTCACCTCGGTGGCGGCAGGAATACAGCTGATGGTTATTTCATAATACATTGTGATTTTCAGAGATTATAAATTTACAATGTGATCCCTATATCATATTATACACAAACATTTTGCTAATTTGTAATTAAAAGCAAGAAAATGCTGTCCAATCACGGGAAAGGGAGGGCTCTCGCGACTTTGCTTCGCCAGGCGGTTCCAATACGTAAGATCGCCTGGCGAACATTTGTCATGCTTTTAACAGTACGAAATTCCCGATCGCCTGGCGAAATCGAATGACTCCCCTGGAGAAAGGTTTTAAAATTTTAAGTACGATCTTAACTAAAAGACTGTGCTCACCAGGGCTCGAACCTGGGACCTTCTGTGTGTTAGACAGATGTGATAACCACTACACCATGAGCACGTGAGATAATGATTTGAAGAATCAAACCAAATTTCGAGAATGAACTGTATATTATGCCCAAAGAGCAGATTTTACGTATACAAATGTACTCTTTCAAAAATGAAAGTTCCTGTTTTGCATCCAGCTAAAAACATGAAAACTGATGAGGCTATATTTCATTATTCGTTACTTATTTATTTTTACAAGTATTTAAAGAAGAGAACGACAGCTTTTCAAAGTCATCAAATGCATCTTTTATAAAAGTTTATATTCATGCTGAATAACTGATACCTAATGTGTATCAATATACTCATGACATTCTATCAAATTATACGCATCACAAGGAGCAAATTTCATCGTCATAAGAGTTGTACATATTAACGACTATCTAATCTGTACCTCTACAAAATATGCGAATATTAAGAAAATATACATGTTTTCGTTAATGTTTCACTGACAAGTAATCAGGTATAAAGAGCTTATACTAGTATAAATAATCATAATTAAGGATAAGATCTTTGTCAGGGACTATCACGTTTATGGCCAGACCTATCGCACTATCTGGGGAACTAGAGGAATCAACCCTAGAGTAGTACTCAAACCCTGCTTGTTTTGCGGATATTGAAGATCCATTACCTTAGTCTTGAAATTTGCATGATAGACCCTCAAATAGGCTACTGTATTTTGAGCAGAATGGCACATTAAAATTAGTCTTTGTATCACATA
>NC_091560.1:42730458-42735458 GCF_042767895.1 Penaeus vannamei
AAAATATCAAAATGACAAGACTAAATCATGTCATATTAAGAAAATGAGGAAGTATAAAACAAAGACAAAATATATAATTTCATTACCATTAAGTATCTATCTATGGCAAACAATCTCCCAATCTGCTTGGCGACAGTGTATAATATTGCGTAACAATACTAAGCGAGGCTGTAAATACTACCAGTCTTATACTGGGTGTTCCACATGATTTCATTAAGTGGAAAAGAAAGAAAAAAATCAAGTACACAATATATTCATCTAACCTTCCTATCTCTCTATATTCCTATTATGATCTTTTGATCTGAACATTTGCAAACTGTTGAAAAGTCTTTGTAACCTTTCCACAACCTATCCCTCATTTCTGAGATAATCTCTAACCAGTTTCCTCTCTTACAATCTAAATCAATTATACTAAAATGAAATACAACCTCCTTAGCACAATATTCACCACAAGCAGTATCAGTAAACTAAATGTAGGGAAAAAGGAAAGTGAAAACACTGTGGAGAAATAGAGAAAAGATTGAACCTAGTGAGTGATACAGCATCTGCACAAGGCACAATTCTCATTGTCTGGAATTGGTTAAATGTTGTTTTTTCTTTTTTTGTGTGCGCGCTGTATAACACATACACGCATGCACACAGACTTTTCCTCTTTCTAAAATCTTAACAATGAATGTTTTACCTCTACCCATAACATCATATTGCACCCAGAGCAATAGTAACAGTCTAACAATACCCTAGCATACACACTACAGCTGCAAAAATAAGAGGAGATAAGCTTCCATTCTACAATTATTTCATTCTCAATACCATTCATTAAACTTTAGTAGCAACAATAACAATGAATAATGCAAGGCACACTTTCATTGTGATCATTATGGAGTTGTAAGTTCTCTGTTCCGAGAACACTGAGTAACAAGATATACCTTTTAGTTTTTATGTGATAAGTTCATGAAAGAGAAGAAAATGATGAGAAAAAATTATATGTTATGTAATTACTTACGAAGCATGCTTCTTTATTCATGGAAGCATAATGTGCAACTATTTTTGTATAAGCAAATATGCACAACTGTAGTAAGGACAATTAACACTGGCAAAGAGAAACACACAGAGACGGGAAATGAAAACCATACACACTCAAACATACAATCAAGAGCGTGCATCCAACATGACTGTTTAAGATGGAATGATGCAATATTGCACTCATGTACACAAGTATCCTCCTTCCCTTGATATTACCTAGACTGACTGGGTTCAACTCCTTATTTGGGAGGATAACTGTATATTCAAGTAACTATATGTGGATACAGACACCTAAACCCTGGAAAGCACATGTACCCCAGCAAGCAAACGTGTACATACACACAAACACACACACGTGCAGTCAGACACACACATTTTCCTCTCAAACAACTATCACATAAGTTACAGCAATGCCAAAGATACTGGTCAATGTGACATTATTCTTTAAAAATCTGCAGATATCCTTAACATATCAAGCTTTAGCTATTAAAACCATCTCTTTTTAAAAAAATATATCTTTCAGTCTTCCAAACAATACTGTAACCAACTTTTTATAACTGCACTAGGAACAACTATATTCATTTAAAAGCTTTTTGATTATGTCATTTGAAAAATTACAGTGCTTATTGTAGGAACCCCCAGTCATACCTAAAACTTGAAGTAAAAGATACACGGCAGAGTGAGTAATCCATGAGATTTCCCGTATCTTGAACTAACCAGACGAAAGTACACCTGAATGCATTCCCCAAATCTTCAGGAGGCCAATCAGCATCATTACCAAAAGAAAAGGCAAAAGAAAAGAAAAGTAAAGAAAAAAAAAAAAGGTTTGGAAGTCACCTGAATGCTAAGTCCTTTTCGTATGACATGGACCATATAGCTCGACTTTGGAGAGAGGTGTGACATTTGAATGAACTCTCGACCTTAAGAACTCTAAAATCCCTTACTGAAACTAATTAATTCAATTCAATAAATATATGCAAAGGTAGTTACATTCAAATTCAAATTCACCTTATAAAGATGAACAACTATAAACTGCTGATGGCAATAATTTACTTAACACTGTCTGATCACAGTTGCACTCAACAATTATGTAGTTTACTAAAAACATTATTGGCATCATCTTACCAAAGACCCCATACTTGTCAGACTATTTATATATATAAAGTATATATATATCATTATATAAATTTGAACACATCACTCTCATTATGAAAAAATATATATATATTATGTGTGTGTAATTTTAAACATGTTATTGCAGCATCACTCATTCATGGCTTTCGATTCCTTCAGGTATAATACTTAGACCCTTGATTGGTTGGCACATAGTGGGTGGCGGGCTGGCTGAATTACACTCTCTGGTCTCCTCTTCTTCTGATTCATCATCCAACTCGAGAATTATCTCTTCAACCTCGGTATCCTCAAGATCATCTTTACCATTCTTGTTACTTGCAATATCTTCACTAATATATCCACTGAGCAGAGATGTGGTGTTCATGTTTTCCTTAAAGCCTTCTTGTACTAATTCATTACCAATTCCATTATCACTGTAAATCATATCACTTCCCTTGTCATTAGAGTAACCATCTGTTGGAGCCATACCTGTAGTCCTTTCCTCTCTTGGAGATCTATTTGCATTACTTTCATCACAAGAGCCGTCTAGAGAGATTATCATAATAGCATCACCACCGACAGGAGATTTTCGAGATGTCATTGGTTCCTCTTCACCTTTGATTTCTGCATCTGCCTGGCTGCCAACACATTCCTTGTCACTGCCAAGCTTAAGTTCGGGGTCTTCCGTTGTGTCTAGAATTATTATTTCTTCAAGGCACAAATCCTTCCCTTCAGTAGGACTCTGAGCTTCATCACTCTCTGACGCTGCACTGCTCTCCCCGCTCACAACTCTTTCCATAGGAAGACCTCTTTCTAATTCAGGGTTTGAGGTGCAACTACTTCCTGTTACTGTTCTTTCTCGTCCATCGAAGCACTCAGAGTCAGATGCTTCGTCCTCGGCTGATGCAGCTTGCTCACCATTGTCAACTTTAAGTTTTTCCAACTTTTCACGTAAGCTCTCCCAGTACTGTCAAAATAAAAGAGAAAATTAAAATTGATATAATACACACACAATGAACATAGATACATAAACTTTATTTCATATCTACTACTGATCTATCAAGGCCTTTTCATCTTTTAAAAATACAATGAAGAGCCTTGCACAGAATATTTCATCCAACAATAGAAAAATAATGTTTATCTGATCTGCAAGGACACCTCTGCTGGTAGCTACTACAATTTCCATGATCTTAATCTTAACCCCTTGGATGCGGGTGACGGGACTATCACGTCAGAAAAATATTTAGCTTGAGGACCGGGTGAAGTGAATATACCATCATGAAAAAATTTAGCTAAGAGCCAGGGTAACAGGAACATGCTGTCATGAGAGTTTTGGCTGAAGACATGGGTAACAGAAATTACTTGCTATTAGTATACAATGCTCCTGGAGGGTGATTAAGACTTACTGGGCATTTAGGAAGGGGCTCTTGCATAATTCCTATTGGTAAACAGGTATGGCATGTACCATCCATGAGCCAAGTCTACAAGAATGCTAACTGCAGGGAACTATTTCCATGCTCTTCCCACTGTGATTGTCAACAGAGGGTGTAGTACAAAAACTGATATCATTAAATTTTTTTAAAGGTCTCAAAAAACAAACTGTTACTTGTTATTACTACTGCATTGAGTTACAGGCTACCTTGAGATGATATGGAGGCTGTTCAAGGAAAACAGTCTATTACCATCTGAAAAAAGCATATCAAATAACAAATACAGACATTGAAAATAATAAAAAAAGAAAAAAACACTTGTGCAGATGTGATAACAACATTGCAAAAGGAAGGCAAGGCATCTTGACACTGTACATGAGTGTTCATGTGGGTCAGGACTTCAAGCAACACATCCATGAAAGTTGCCAAACAAGTAAGCCTACTGCCTGGATTTTGGGCCATGTACAGGCAGATAAGCACTAGGATCCAGTGGCTTAACCTAACAAAATTGAAATTGTATCTTAAATACAAAGTATATCTAAATGATCAAAGTTCTTAGCACCTTCTTTTACACATACCACATGCAATCTAGCACTAGATGAAACAATGCCAAATAGAGTCCATTCACACAAAAGTAAATGAAGAGTTGAAATTGTGTCCGATGCATAATATTCTAGTAGTTTACATTTTCATGCATTCTTTTTCCATCTTAATTACCCTCTCTCCCTCTCATTTTCATTGCACCTTACGTCAAAATGCTTCCAAATCTTACAGAGAAAGGGATGGTACCTTTTCCTCCTGTGCAGTGATTTCTTCGAGTGGCGTAAATGTTTTGGCACTGTGGTCAAAGGTCTGATTGTCGTCTGGTTCTGGAGGTGTGATCTCAGCACCAACGCCTGGCTCTCTTGGGAGTCGACATCTTCTCTGCTCATGAATTTCCTCTGATATCTGTGAATAACAAAAATGGCTTTAATATTTAACTGGAACAAATAAGTCTGCTAGTTGCTGCTGCAAGTCACTTGATAATTTTGACTCCCTATGCATTCACCCCTACAATCCGGATGACATTACAGTCCTTTCATGGAAAAATCTAGGTCGAGGGCCTGGTGATGTGAACATGCCGTCATTGGGCAAAATGGCTGTGGGCTGGCTGACAAAAACTTGCCGTCATGAGGAAAGGCTAGGATGACGGAAAAGACTCGCCAAGAGTGCACAAACCTCTTAGAGTGTGATTTGACTCATTTGGCATTACAAAGGGGGCTTTAGCATTATTTCCATCAATAAATAAATGTGGAATGTAACGTGCATAAGCTGTGACTAGAAGAGCACTGGTTCCAGGGAGGACGCCATTTCCATGTTATGCACTATATTCCTGGCCGCTATGACTGGTGGCGCAGGTTGCATTAAAGAAAATTGAAAATTAAGAAAAAATAA
>NC_091560.1:42742958-42747958 GCF_042767895.1 Penaeus vannamei
TGTCACAACTCAGCATTGAAGAAGAGCAAAAACAAAACAAAACACAACGAAGTCCTTCAAAGTGTCGAGTTTTCTCGAAGTTTGTAAGGATTCCCTTCCTGAAATTCCTTTGCCTAGTTTCGCGTCTTCTCCCTCCTCCTTCCCTCCCTCTCCCTCGATTCGTGTCATGCAAACCACCTTGCAAGCATCTTACGTCATGCAATCATTCATCTACGCAATCTAAACTTTCCACGATAAAAAAGCAAAATAAAGTGTTTGTTTAAGCCAACTCTATCGAAGTCTTTTCATTGTGTATCTCTCTTTTACCCTCCTCACCTGCACCCTGGGGTCGAGTTGCTCCTCCTCAACGGCTGCCATGGCGCTGGAGAGAGGCCTCGCGGGTTCCTTTTTACGACAAGTTCATGGCAGCGAGAGAGGAGCAAAGGCAGGAAAAGCGAGACCAACTTTCGCGTCTCTCTCTCTCTCCTTATCAATGGCAATAAACGACTGAGTCAAATATTCGACTTCCTCACAACAGTCCGCTGATTTACAAAAGCTTAGCGTAAAATGTTCTTTAAAAAGATCGAATGCACTTTAAAGAATCTAAACTTCTTTCTAAAGAGGTTCAGAATCTGATGATCTCTCTCCCTCTCCTTAGTTTATCAATGGTAATAGACGACTGAGTCAAATATTCCACTTCCTCACAACAGTCCACTAATAAACAAAAGCCGAGCGCAAACTCTTCTTTTAGAAGACTACATGCAACTTAGAGATTCTAATCTTCTTTTCAAGTGGGTTCAGATTCCGGGTGACTCATCCGTGTAAAATTTTTCCCAGAAACTACGAAAGTGTGTCATGTATGAATTTTGCGTCTTATTATGCTGATTTGTATAGAAAAGGGGCTATGTTCGATAGTATTTTCCCCTGAAAAAGTTTAGCTAAACGACTCCTGAAATTCTTTCGACTCCTAGAAGCGACGGGAATACCTAGAATCCCAACTTGACCTACGCATCATCCTAATCCCCAAAGATCCAGGAAGTCCACCAAACCCACTTACAAAACATCTCAAACCCTTCTAAACCACCCCAGACCCCTCACAATTTACCCAAATCCCCCTTTCAACCCCTTAACCCCCCGTATAACCCGTTAAAAAGCGTCGGTTTTTAATCTGTCATCGCTCGTCATTTGTTACATCCGGGACCCGCTGTTTCGACGCATGCGCAGAACCCGTGTTTCCTCAACCTCAACTTTGCCACCAACTTCAGTCCTTATTTTAGTTGTAAGTTTCATTCTTTTGATGGGTTTCTCGGGCTTTTAAGCCTGCTAAGAAGGTAGTTTGATCTCTCATCTGTCATAGAGATGGGGAATAAAGAGCCTAGGACGCACATCGAGGCATAAATAAGAGCAAATATGTCGAGATGTCTTGAGTTGTCTCCCCTTTTCCCAGTTAAAGTCCGGTTGACATCAATGTAGATTTTCATGCAATAGAAAGACGTCATGAAGGAGGTCATGAGCCCGATTGGCGTAGTTGAATATGGCATAAATTTTGGCATAGGTCTATTAAAGCTAATTGGGAGAGGAGAGACGTCCAAGCCCCAATTACGGCAGTTGAAGGTCACTCCAAAAGGGAAGGAAAGACACAAATATGTACGACTCGTATATCACCCTTTTACAGGCCTATGCTCCAAATTAGGCCTTGGTTCCCTCAAGTTTAATAAATTAGGGGGTGAGATCGATGTTTTTTACGTGAGGCAAAGTGGTGAAAATACCTGAATGTTTTGTATGGATGGATTAATTACCTTTTGTTGTGGTGAAAGCTGGTTGGTCGAGAATCAGCTGTTAATTTTGTTTACAATGAACCAGAGCACAAAAACGAGTCAGAATAGCAAAAAATTGGTCCGAATCAAACCATCTTAGGGTCTAATGAACAAGTGTTTTGTGTTAATGTGCTAGGAATGGATATGGAGTTGAAACAAAGCAGGTCTTTTGACAGAGCTAATGTAGATGTTTGTTTGTTTATGTTGCATAGTTTTCCCTTTTTAACTTATTTCTTCAGTTGAAAGTGGAACTCTAAGTGTGGACTAGGGACATTAGTTCTGTTGCTTACATATGAGTGTAGTAAATGAAGGATTTACATCCTTGTTAAAAGTTAGAAATTATTGATAAACCTGTCGTTGTTATACATATCTGTTTATTTATCTATTGTGTAAAATCACACACACACACTATTAAATGTGCGTGCACACAAACTACTTCATGTAAACTTATATTCACTTGCAAATATAAATGTAAACAAACAAAGAAAATGTACACAATCATAGATATGATTACAAATACACACACCCATAAACCTGCACAGAAATTAATAAAAGTAGAAATAGAAACACAAATGTATCATTAGAATCTTTGAATGTATACAAACATAAACAAACAAATGTATTTCCAAACTTTTATAGGAATAAAAGTTTTCATATGTGTCTATAAACATACATAGCTAGACATAAGTATTTACATACACACACATGAATACTCATACCCAAATAACAGGTATAGATCCATGTACCCACACAATGAGACGCACAGGTACATACCCACACACTGCCTTAAAGAAATGTACACGCCCACATACAGCACTATTGAATGCACACGCCCACACAGTCCTAAATTGCATGAAGTAAAATGGCACAGAAAAACAGATACCGGTATAAAGAAACCCAAGGCATGGACACATACATAAAGTATATATATAGGTATGCATGGAATCACACTCGAGAAACCAAAGACAAAGGAAACTTTTGATTTTCAGATACAAGAGAGCATAGACATGCATGAAGATATAGATATAGATGTAAATATGGACATACAGGGCATAAAAATCAGTGCAGACAAAGAAAGTTCCCAGTGTATTTGATTATATTGGAAAATGGTGATAAGAATGTTGCATGGTTAGCAAAGTTAGTGGTCTGCTATCTTCAGGTAGTGAAATAGTACTTCACTTTTGAGTTCTTGTAAAGAAAAACACTGAAAGGCATTACTTCATGTTTATTTAGGAAAACCAGATTAGATTTGTTGTTTATCTTGTGTTCACAGAAAGAATTATTGCAGTATTAGGAATGAATCATCTGTTTGTGCATGACAAAAAGTAAACAAATAGTCATCACTTGTTGCAGAGCAGTCAGGAGGGAATCAGAAAGTTAGTAGTGTGTCAGTAATTATTATTTCACAACAATGATATTATGTAAAGCCTTTATTCAATGGGAATATCACAGATGTGAGATTAACTTTGTTTTATAAGGAAGGAGTAGGTTTTATCAATTAGAACAGGGCTATACCCCATCATTCTTTTGCCTTAGGATCTATTTGTAGATGGTTCTTGTTTGTTGTTTCTGTAATAAAATCTATGTTGTGCTTTTCATAAGCTTATTTTAATCTTTGTATTTGGTTTCATAATAAATGTAACTTATCAGATAATTTGTATTATCAGTGTTGTTGCCAGCTGTTCACTATATCAACATATCAGAGATTTTGATATACCATAACACTTCCTTGTTCCATGATTATAACCTTGTTCCATTTGGCACATTTCTCAGGGTAAGGGTGCAAGTGACACTGTCTTGTGTGACCAGTTATGTTTGTTTTATCTAGATGAGTTTTTCCTAGTTATAAGATACATGTTTTAATAAGATACATGTTTTGGATGACATATGGAACTAGACGATAGGTCAAATGTAGGTCTGACTAGGATTTAACATTTAAAGTAAACTCATTACATTTTCTGGAAGTATGGATTATACTGTATTATTACTTGATATTTGATATTTGTATTTTTTTGTATAGCATTTGTTTTGGTGCATTTGGCTATATTTTACATATGCTGTGAATATCATAAAAGTTTTCTCTCACTGATACTTTTTGTCCAGGAATTTGATAATGGTCTTTGATAATTTACATTATTAGATAAATTATCAAAAAGAATATAAAATTGTGTATACATAAATGATCACCAGTGAATATTAAGCTGCAGTTCACATTGCATAAAAGATTACTTTTCTTATGTCTGATTTTGTGATCTAACTAAATTGTATTGATAAATTATTTTGTTGATTTACATATATACAACAAAATTATATTATTCACATTTTGATATAGTGTTACTTGTTTTTAGTTGTAAAATGTAAATGGTATGGCTATCTTATGTCTACTAAGCTATTTATTGGTTTCTGTTTCAGGTGATCCACTATCGGATATAGGATCAACTTTAAAAAATGTCGGTGCTAAACTTAAGTGAGGATATGGTGGAGTGCCCACTATGTATGGAGCCGTTGGAGATGGACGACCTAAACTTCTTCCCGTGTACGTGCGGGTACCAAATATGTCGGTTCTGTTGGCATCGGATCCGGACAGACGAGAATGGTCTCTGCCCCGCCTGTCGGAAGGCCTACCCTGAAAACCCTGCAGACTTCAAGCCCTTATCGCATGAAGAGTGTGTATCTTATAATCCTTTTTGTGTTTTTGTTATTGTATTTTCTTTGGTTCTAAATATTGAAGAGTGTTGGTAATGATGTGATGGAAATGCAGTTTTTAGAGAGAGTTGTGTTTGGGAGTCCTATTGCTCGGCATAAAAAGTTTTGTTTATTTTACCTTGCTCTTGATTTTACATTTTGATGTCATGGAAATAAAATTTCATATAAATTAGTAAGCTACCACTACCTGTTTATTAAAGGTCTGACAGCTATTAGGAAAAAAGCTATATATTAATGGTATCTTTTTATTTTTCGGTATAGGTACCTGAGTGATGATAATTATACCTTTTCTTATTTTTATTATTATTGATTTATATATATATATATATATATATATATATATATATATATATATATATATATATATATATATATATATATTTATATTTATATTTATATATTTATGTTGAAAGCTAAGGAATATGTTGTTAAAATCAAGTAAGGCATAACATGCATTACTTCACTCTTTCAGACTGCAGCGAATAAGGCAGGAAAAGC
>NC_091560.1:42755458-42757958 GCF_042767895.1 Penaeus vannamei
ATATTTGTGAATTATTGGTTTAGGGAAAGGGTATGGTTCTTGGGGGAGGGGGGTTAAATGTTAGTACAGTTTAGGAAAGATTGGATGTGGTTAGAAGTATGGAACAGTCCCATTGTTGTTGTTGTTGTTGTTTCTTCTCATGCCCTCATTGGAAATAACGCAAGTGTCATGACTTGCTGAAATTAGGTTATTCATGTGAGACATTTGTTTTATTTAGGTTTGTGAAGGGTAGTCTTGCCAAATATGCAGGGAAGGGGGGAGGAGGAAGAGGATGGGGAGGTGCAGGTAAAGAAATGTTTACACCTGGCTGCCAAGTTTTACTTTGGCATCGGTCTGTGAGATCTGTCAATGGTGAAATGTGTTGGTTCAGATGTTTCTGCTTATCAACCATTTGTAAATGTGTTCTCCTTGGATGGCAGCCCATTTGTGGCAAAATCCCTTTGGCTGTTGATAATATAGAAAGGCCATTGCTTTATAAGGGATGAGGGTACAAAGCCTGGATGTTGCTGCCTGCTGGATTTCTTCCAATGTGAGGAGGAATTGTTTATATGGATTTATAAGGTTCGATCACTCTCTCTCTCGTGCTTTCTCTTGCTCCCTCTTTTTCAGTTTCATATAGCTATTATTAGTATTATGTCAAGGAGGTCTGTTAGCAAGATGCAGAATTTGAGAGCTATGAATATTGAATGATAGAGATGGTTACATGACATGCTTTTGCCAAAATAATGTCATTGTCTTACACATAGTAGGAGCAAAGCAAGGTACATTTAAGTGCTAATAGTGGGAGGTCATGTTGACTTAGACTAAATGATAGAATGGAATTTGTCTTGTTACCCCCAGGGCAAGGGTTATATGCAAGAAGTTTTTTAATACTCTTGTATGTATTAACTAAGCCTCACAATTACCCTGTGCCACCTAAGAAATATATATAGGTCAGTGTAGTTTCATTTTATGATATGTGTTTACACAAGTGCACAAACTCCAAGGAGTCAATTAGTGGATCTAATTTCCCCTTTCATTTTGGAAAAAAATGTTCTTTTAACTAATGTCATAAATATCAGTGGTGTTCCTGTGAGAGTCATCTATGTGTAAAGACAATTGACAAACTAAACTCTCTGTGGATATGGCTTGTATACATGCCATCCTTGGGGGCATTGGGTTGATTTTATTACCAGCACACACGGTATAATATCTATTATATAACCCAGTTGGCACTGATTTCATGCCAAAATTAACCTTCTTAACTAAAGTGACCTTGAGTGAAACTCTTTTTTTGAATGGTTTTATGCACGAGTCCAGAAGAGTAGTGTTTAAAGTATAACAAGATGTATATTATATTATGGAAAAATTAAAGTTCATATTCACCGTTTTAAAAATTTTCTCATATGTCATTTCTTAAAAGTGAAATCTTAATCAACAGGGTCCAAGTGCATCAGCGTACGTCACCTATCAACGTGCAGAGGATGCACTTAGAGCTATCCAAGCTGTAAATAACATCCACGTGGATGGGCGGACGTTGAAGGCCTCCCTTGGTACCACCAAGTACTGCTCCCACTTCATGAAGAACCAGCAGTGCCCTAAACCAGACTGCATGTATCTTCATGAATTAGGTAATGAAAGGCCGATAGCAAGATTGATGAATAACGAGATTCTTTTTTTTTTTTATATATATATATATATAAATCGCTTTTATTTATGGTTTGTTCAGAATTATCAACCCCCAAGAACTGCAACTTCTCTAGCTTGTCTGTCCCCCAGATGCAAATTGGGGCCTGATTTCTTCAGGTTATAATAGTGCAGATTTTGGTAGCAGGCATTGAAGAGCTCAGTTTTATGTATCAGAAAATCATATTTAATTATCATATAAAAGTGTTAGTACAGTGCAAATTGGAAAAAGAGTTATCAAAGTTTCCCCTTGTGCATGAATGGAAAAATTGGCAAACATTACTATGAATTTGTAAACAAAGCACGCAAACCAATTTCTATCATATAAGACAATAAAATGTGTATTTGGATATATTTGTAAATTTATTAACGTATGAATAGTAAAAAAAAAAAAAAAAAAAAAAGTATCATATATCAGAAAATGCAATCCCACAGTGACTAGTAGAGGTGGGAAAACAACTGTGATCGGCCTACAAGAGCTGTGGGGGTTTGTAGATATATTATTCATGTAGCTGAAGGAAAATTGCCAAACTATAGCTTACATATTAGAAAGCATAAAATGTCTCATTAATAGGGATATAAGTGTCAGAAAAAAGTCCACCTTTTTGGGAGCCCTTCCACTATCATGTTTTAGAATAGGGTAAAATGTGGGTAAATATGCGCCTATGATACTATAGGTGTCTGGAATGTTTTTACAAGGAGGAAGAGTAGTCTTAACTCCTTATTTGCCTTTCAGGAGATGAATCGGCAAGCTTTACGAAGGAGGAGATGCAGCAGGGTAAACATCAAGAGTTTGAAAAGAAGCTTCAAGACCATTACTTAGGGATATCTTCAT
>NC_091560.1:42762958-42765458 GCF_042767895.1 Penaeus vannamei
AAGAACAAAAAAAAGAGAGAAAACATTGTTAGCCTTGCAAGGAAAATGGAGAGTGATTAGGCAACAGAACTAGTCATTCACTCTTGGGAGAAAGAGCACTTCTGACACTTGTGGAGTAAATATCAAAAGTGTAACCTCCTACATGGCTTATGCTGTTATTGATGTCAAAATAATATGAGAATAGGCATGTTTTACTTTTTCGGGTGTTGCTTATGATAAGTATATGACTGAAATTAAAAAGAAAAAAACAAAAAAAGAGGATGAAGCATTACTGTCGATGAGGAAGCACAGCCCATCATAGAAAACATCAGAATATGAAGTAGAACTTGTGCTTCATGAGGTAGATGAGCATGATGAGGGTCTGTATGTACTCCTCTCTACAGACATATTTAGCCAAGTGATATGCTTATGAAAAATGTCTTGCTATCATATCGTTATACACTATCCTAAAGTTCCCCCTCCCCCACCCACCCCCCTGCACACTTGTAATCTGTTGCAGAAGTCAGTTAGCCACTTTTGAAAGCTAACCCACCCAAAAAAACTTCCAAGTCTTCAGAAAAGTTGGCCAAAATTTGTAGTTGAAGGAGAGGCAAAGAGGTCTACAGGCACTTGTATTATATTAATTCTTCCTCTCTTTCCAGATCTCTAATAGCGGTAAATGGAGACGTTTATATCCTGTATGAGTGAAGATGAATATAGAAGAGTTTATTATATTGAGCTCCAGCCCCTTGTCAACCTGTTCTAAACCATTTATGCGAAGAGCCTACAAGTCATATAGCCACTTGTTGATGCATTGTTTAGAGAGAAAACGGTAGACGGGAAGTGGATTATTTTTCTAATTTGACCAAGTAAGCAGTGAATCCTCAAATGAAATTTCATCATATTTTTTAGATATTTCTATTGGATTTAATAAAGTGAGAAGAAGAGTCCCTTTTTTTTTAACAACTTTGTATAAATATTAAAAGCTTTACACCAAACTTTCCCTTTGCTGTTTTTGGCAGCCTATTTAACTTGCATGCATTGAGAATCCTATTTTTTATTACTCTTTAAGTTACGAGATAGTACTGCACTTTTGTCGGTCTTTACTACCTTTCCAACATTTAGCTGATGTTTCTTGAAGAGTAGTCAGGCATTTTTCAATTTATTTATAGTGTTTAACTTGACCCTGGTATAAAAATAAAAATTGTCCGCTCAGTCGCCGGGAGCCAGATCTTTTTGTCATATTGCAGAGGTCAACTTTCCGCTCACGACAACTAAACGGTTTTTAAAAAGACAATGCCCTAGCACGTGACAAGTTTTTAAAGACTATACAGGTGTGAAGGTAATGGGGATCATATAAAGGTACTTCTAGAGTGCTGGATACTAAGGGAGTGTTGCCATTTTTTCTCTTTTGTTTTGCCAAGACCGAAACAGGATTTTTTTCCAAGCACCAAGTTCGATCGAGTTTGTTAATACATTGAAGTGTACTTTTTAACTTTTTACTTGACTACTACTGTGTGTAGGAAAACTTGAAGATTACTTGTCTTTTGTAAACATTGTTTTTTTTTGTTTTTGTTTTTTTAAGTTTTTTGTTTTTTTGTTTTTATTCTTATTTTTGATCTTTTCTTTGGTTGGCAGGCTATCTATACTTGTCGTGTAGCTTATATGTCTCACCTGCACCCTAAATATACCGGTTGGAAATGGAGAATTTTGAAGGAGGACTTGAAGGTGCAAGACGTTTGTATTAGATTTCATTATCATATGATATATCTATATATATCTATCTATATATATATTTATATAATATATATAAATATTCACCCTTAGTACCCAGCAATCATATCCGCGTGGTAACTCTTGTGCATATGAGAATGATATTATTCATGTCTGTGCTACTTATCAATGCTGTATACCTACTTCACGAGGCCCTTTCCCCCCTCCCCCCTCCCCCTTCCCCACTCCCACAAGACTAATAGGACCTACCTTCCAGTGATTCCATAAACGCTGCAGACTGTTATCCCAACCCTCCTCTGGACAATATTTTTTTTTTCTTTTGTTCATGTACGAGGATTTGGAAGTGCTGCTCTCCCATAGAAAGTAGTAATTCTCCACTGCTATGGAAAGGAAAATTGTACCATTTCTTTGTACCATTTACTGCTGTTTGAATCTTCAAAAGTGTGATGAAATGGGAGGGCTGGGGACTATTTTATATCGCGTGCAGAAGAGATGGCTGTCTTTAGACGCAGGCTGTCAAGAGTAGAAGTGAATGCTGCTGGCGAGGAACAAACGTCAAGAGCTGGTCAAGAAGTTTGGTTCATCTGGAGTGCAGACATCGCATCTACTGACTTGTACTAATATGACATCTATCATATAATGTGGATGCTATGGTATATTCTAGGACAACCTTCAACCAAACATTCTAATCAGAAAATAAAATTCAAAACATTTCACATATGGAAATTTTATTTACCGTACCATTTCCCCCCAAAGAACCGGGTTCATTAAGGTGTTAAAAGAATTA
>NC_091560.1:42772958-42774689 GCF_042767895.1 Penaeus vannamei
TCATTATCCAGATTTTTTTCACTCTGATTTGAACGATTTGAATCTAATCTGTGGGGTATATGATTTTATTTGTGTTGGTTTTATAAGTCATATTTCTTTACTCTCTTTTACTATTATATTAAATTCGAAATGGGCGAATCGTTTTTTTTTTTAAGTGGAAAGTTGAATCATTTTTTTTCGATACTAGGGTTTTGTGATGGTTTTAAATGTGAATTTAACCATTTCATCTAGTTCTGTAGGAGCTTTTTTTATAGTAAGATATTTTAAGACTCCTTAAAAAAAAACTTAAAACTTCTTGTTCTTTTCTGGTTTTGCCGGGAATTCTTGGTCAGCATCGTTGGTTTTTGTTTCGTAAATAAACCGAGCATTTTAAAACTACCTCCAGAGGAATCTTGCTGCAGTTTCATGACGGGGAAGGTTAGATCAGTAGCAATTCGAGGTGTCATGGCGGTCTGTTTTGATGACTGTTAAATGGAAATATAACCATTAAAAAGAAAAAAAAATGTATATATATATATATATATATATATATATATATTAATTGAAGAGACCAAAATGATCGACCATGTTCACTAAGCATCCGTAATTTTTGAAACGCCATCAAAATAGAATAGAATAAGACGCCATGACACCTCCTCGAGTTGCTACTGATCTCGCCTTTCCCGCCTTATGACGTCATATCAGTCACGCCGCTAACATGGCCGACAGAAATGGAGGATTGCGATGGAATTTTCGTGATCATTTACTTATTTTGTCGCCGATAGATGATAAAAACTACCAAGATGTTTTTTAACGCTGCTGACCAAATTAACTAAAGTATAGCTGGCAAGTACTGGCTACTTATAAATGAATTATGGCCATCCCGGGGATGTTTGAAGTGCGTTTTTATTTACTTCGTTTTTTCCATTTTTAAAGTAGCAGTATGAAAGGCCTGTCTCTTCTATGGATTGTAAATATTATACTCTTAAATTGTTGTGGACGATTCTCTCTCTCTCTCTTTCTCTCCCTCCCCTCCCCCTCTCGTTCTCTCTCTCTCTCTCTCTCTCTCTCTTTCTCTCTCTCTCTCTCTCTCCTTCCACCCCTCTCGATATTCAACCAATAGGAATATATCAATAATTTCTCATCTGCCTTTTTGCTTTCAAAATTTGGTCGATTTCTCTGCAATCACTTATGTAATTAAGCTAACCGTTTAACCTAATTTTCCGGTTGATCTCACAGTGAAAATAATAGCTAAATTCAATGTGATTGAGTGAATTACCCTTGCCCCTGTTTTCTCCTTGCATTTATTTACTTATCTATCTATTTATCTATTAATTTACTTTTGCTGCAAACTAATTTCATTTCATTGGCTCTCTGTAATAGGTTAACTTGTCTTCTCATGCTGAAAATGGGATATACATATAGATAATTCTCTTGGCCATTACCGAATCTTAGGCAAAAACAAAAACAAAACAAAATCATCTGCGAATCTCAGGTAAAAAAACCAAAAACCAGAAATAAAAACAAACAAAACAAAAGAACAACACAAAGAAAAGTAAAAAAAAAAAAAAAAAAAAGTGCCGTATATATAATCAATGCTGTTACGCCACCCATACCTAGTAGCCTCATTTCGAAGACCAAAATACGTGGTAAAAAAGCGTAATAATACCTATTATACTCACAAATATCTTTAATAATCACAAAACGACAGGCACGTATTACCTCGGTACGTCTGGCCGAAGCAGTACTTAT
>NC_091560.1:42775189-42780189 GCF_042767895.1 Penaeus vannamei
AATGGACCAAATATTGAAGAGCATTCAGCATGTAATATAGTAGTCTAAATTGCTGGCGTATGAACTGCCATACAAGCATAAAAATTTTGCATCGGTATCCTCATCATTTTTATTTTTTTTCCCCTTCGCCGGGTACGATTGAAAACGTTTTTGTATAGGGGTGGAAAAAGGGAGGATTGAGGGGGGAGGGGAGGAGTAGGTAGGAGATGAGGGAGAGAGAGGTAGGAAGGTGAGGTAAGGGTGAGGGAGGGAAGTGGTGAGGGGATGTGGTGAGGGAAGATCTCGAGAGAGGAATGAGGAAGGAGGGGGGAAAAGGAAGGCGAGTCGGGAATGGGGAGGAGGGAGTGAATTGAGGTAGGTGGGGGAGAGGTACCAGTGGATGGGGAGAAGGGAATAATTGTAGGAGTGGGGAGAGGGGAGGGTGATGAAGAGCTGCAAATGAGGAAGAGACAAAAATCAAGAGGAAAATATAGGAATGAGGGGGTGAGGGAGGAATAGATTGGAAAAGGAGAAGGAAGAAAGGGAGGAAGAGAGACAGGGGTGATAAAGATGTAGAAAAAGGAATAGAAGTAGATAGATAAAAATATCAAGAGTGGAAGAATAGAGAAGTGGGGGGAGGGGACAGGAAGGCAGCACAACAGAAGAATGGTTGAAGAAAATGGATAAATAGAGACAAAGAGCCAATGGGAAGTGGTGGATGAGATGATGGGCGGCAGCAGAAGTCCGGAATAAGCCTTCATATGTTGGGGAAAAGTGGGGTTTTAAAAGGCCTTCATGTGTTGGGGAACAGTAGGGTTTAACAGGGGTTCATATGTTGGGGAAAAGTGTTTTTTAAAAGGCCTTCGTATGTTGGGGAAAAGTGGGGTTTTAATGGGCCTTCGTATGTTGGGGAAAAGTGGGGTTTTAAAAGGCCTTCATGTGTTGGGGAACAGTAGGGTTTAACAGGGGTTCATATGTTGGGGAAAAGTGTTTTTTAAAAGGCCTTCATATGTTGGGGAAAAGTGGGGTTTTAAAAGGCCTTCATGTGTTGGGGAAAAGTGGGGTTTTAAAAGGCCTTCATGTGTTGGGGAACAGTAGGGTTTAACAGGGGTTCATATGTTGGGGAAAAGTGTTTTTTAAAAGGCCTTCATATGTTGGGGAAAAGTGGGGTTTTAAAAGGCCTTCATATGTTGGGGAAAAGTGGGGTTTTAAAAGGCCTTCATATGTTGGGGAAAAGTGGGGTTTTAAAAGGCCTTCATATGTTGGGGAAAAGTGAATTTTAAAAGAACATATTTTGGGGAAAAGTGGGGTTTTAAATAGGCTTTATATATAGGGGACAATTCTTAATATCGCTCCATATGTTGGGGAAAAGTCGTTTTAATAGCGCTACATATGTTGGTTAAAATCGTTTTAATAGCACTACATATGTTCGAAAAAGTCGTTTTAATAGCACTACATATGTTGGGGAAAAGCGGTGTTCGTTGCTCTTTCGTAGAAAAAAAATAACGGCCACTTTTATACGCATATTAAACAGCATAAATTGCCGAGATTACTACGTCTTACATTTTGCTCGTAAACTTAAAGATTTTCATGTGTAACTGTGAATGTAAATGGTGCCTGGGGTGCTTTGAACTTTAACTATGACATTTATTCTTGTTATGTGCGTGCTTGTGTCCGTGAGTGTGCTGTGCGAGCGTTTTCGTATGTGTAAGTGTTTGTGTGTGTGTGTGTGTTTGTATGCGGATTTGTGTGTGTGTGTGTGTTCGTATGACATATTCCACATGTCTATACTTTCATGAATGGTGATGATAATGATTGAAATAATGATAATAATGATAATGATAGTACTACTACTACTACTACTACTACTACTACTACTACTAATAATAATAATAATAATAATAATAATAATAATGAGAATAACAATAGTAACATTATGGTACTAATGATGATGATAATAATGATAAAACAAAATGATGATGGTCATGATAACGATAACAAAAATAATTATGATGAGGATAATGATAAAAAGTAATAGTAATAACAATAGTAAAAATAATGATGATGATAATAGCAACAATAATGATGATGACGATAGTAGCAATTATAACAACAATAATAATAACAATGATAATACATTTCTGATGAAGAATTAATCAAAACCGGTATTGTGAAGATATCCAGTCGCATTAATAACAATGATAATGATAATCATGATAATGAAGATAATATGACAATTATACTTATGATGAAAATAATTATAATGTTTCAATAATAATGATAGTGATAATAGTAATGATAATGATAATAATAATGATAACAATGACAATAATGATAATAACAACATTAATAGTGATAATACTGATAGCAATAATGATAATAATTATAATGATAACAATAATAATGATAAAGAAAAAGATAAAGTAATGATTACTATCTTAATAATGATAACGTTAATATTAATATCAATAACAATAATGATAAGGATGATGATAGTAATGATGATGATAATAATAATAATATTGATTATAGTAACATCAATGATAAAAATGATGATACCTAATGATAATAATAACAATGATAATGATAAGGATAATAGTAATCATTATTATCATTATGAATATGATAAAGATCATGATCATAATGAGATTAATAACAATAATGATAATGATAACAATAGTGATGATAATGGTAATGACAACAATAAAAATATTAATGATAGTAAAATTAATGATAATGATAATGATAATGATTACAGTAATATCAATAATAATGTAATAATGATTACAATAGTAGTAATAATAATAGTAATAATAATAATAATAATAATAATAATAATAATAATAATAATGGTAATGATGATTACAGTAATATCAATAATGATGATAATATTAATGATAACAATAAAAACAATAATGATAATGATAATAACAACAGTAATAATAATAATGATAATGATAATGATAAGTAATAACAACTATAATGATAATAACTATAATAAGGATGATTATAACTATGCTAATTAGATGAGGATGATAATGATAATAGTTATAATGATAACGATAATAATAATAACAACAAAAACAACAGCAATAGTAATGACGATAATAATAATAATAACAATGATAACAGTAATAATGATAATAATAATTCCGATGATAATCATAATAACGATAACAACAATAACATTAAAATTAATGATAACAACAATGATTACCATTGTAATTATGATAAAAACAAACTTAACCAGGATAACAATGATGATAATATTGACAAGAAACAAAAATATTTTCAGTAAACATTAATCATTAGAAACACGTAACTTAAATACAAACATTCTTGCATTTTAAAGTTAGATGGAAAGTGTGGTACTGTGTTATCACCAGAAGCCAGCTGTGTCGGCTAGAACAAATTGTACACTGCATTGGTACTTTCATGGTTTGCGGTTAAATCTGCAAGGACGAATTTTGTTCAGAGGATTTGCTAATGTTTATAATTGTCTTTTTTTTTTTTTTTTTTTTTTTTGAGGGGGGGGGGGTCGTTCCTCATTGTTGTCAAGTCTTTTTTTTTTTTTTTTTGTTCAGAGGATTTGTTAAGGTTTATAATTGTCTTGCTTTTTTTTTTTTTTTTGAGGGGGGGGGGTCGTTCCTCATTATTGTCAAGTCTTTTTTTTTTTTTTTTTTTTTGTTCCTGTTTTGGGATATAATGTATTTGTATTTCTGTCTATTCGATGTTATGACAATTTTCTTTAATTATCTAGCTTAAGGATTTTATTTCAGTGTACTGTGCCGAAAAATGGTAAAAAGAAAAAAAAAAAGGAGAGAGAGAGAGATAAATAGATAGATAGGCAGATAAATAGATAGTTAGTTAGATAGATGGGTAGATAGATAGATAGAGATAGATAGACAGATAGATATATGCATACATACATATACATGGATAGATAGATAGATAGAAAAAGAGAGAGAAAGAGAGAGAGCGAGAGAGAGAGGGAAAGAGAGAGAGAGAGAGAGAGCGAGAGAGAGAGAGAGAGAGAGAGAGAGAGAGAAAATTGATTCAATATATATCATATAACCTTTAATATTATTACTTTTTCCGCTCCATGCATCTTTAAAACGTTTTCACTGATTCAAAATCCGTTAAACTCCATTTCCTTATATCCTTTTATGGCTAAAATGAATACCTAGAAATTTAAAAGTTCTGGATGGAAAAGCTCAAACAATTTGGACAGAAAATGTTACTTTTCTCCACTCATAACTATGTTTTAATTGTTCTCTTTGTTGAATGAAACTTGCAATAGACCATTTATATCCCATTCAGAATGCTTGCTTTGATAAACTAGTTTCTGTTCTCCAAAGTTGATTTTGTGGCTTTGGTTTCAAGAGAAAATACTGAAAGAGTGTTTCACGTGTCGCAAAATATCGTAGGTTTTTGGCAATATTCGTCAGTGGAAAAAGCTATGAATTTGAAACGAGGAAAAACGGAATTCTATAACACCAGAATATTATTATACAGCATTATACCAGGAACAAATCTCTGTACTCTGTATCCCTGTAGGTAAATCCACGGTACATTTACCTAAATGTAGACATATGTACATTTCTGTCGAAGTCGCTGGCTATGATTTTATTTGGTCAATATTAATCCTTTCAACTTCTACCAATTCGGAAGAACACAATATTCTAAAATCAGGGTGATGTATCATGGTATTGCTAAATATATTGTTATTTCCCTATAAATGTTTCTTTCTCATCGGTTATTTATTCGTGTACACGCACACACATATATACACACTCAGGCAAACAAACACATACACATATGCACACATACACACACACACACATACACACACACACACACACACACACACACACACACACACACACACACACACACACACACACACACACACACACACACACACACACACACACACACACATATATATATATATATATATATATATATATATATATATATATATATATATATATATATATATATGCATATATATATATATG
>NC_091560.1:42795189-42797689 GCF_042767895.1 Penaeus vannamei
ATGTTAAGAAGTAAATAATGATTATTTAAGTCGTGTTGGATCTCACCTGTAAATTTTATATAATGAGTATATGATTTGGAACTTCTGAGTGTCACCAGTAATCATGTAGAGATGTCAGTTAAATTAATTGAGTTTTGTTTATGTAAATTGTGTTTTATTTAATTGGAAACATAAAATGGTATTTGTCAGTCTTATCTTATTTGATTATTCTCGGATATTAATTGGTATTGCATGTCTTGGAAAAATCTATTTGATCTGTTTGGATCTGATAGGTTTAGTCATTATTTCTGTATTAAGGTCAATCATATGATTTGATATCGTTCTTGATAAAGTGTTTGATTCCATGCGCACCCATATTGAATAGAGATTAATCTATTTCTTTGCTATTTTTATGCATGTGATTAAAAATATATATATATATATATATATACATATATATATATATATATATATATATATATATATATATATATATATATATATATATATATATATATATATATATATATATATATATATATATATATATATATATATATATATATACATATATATATATATATATATATATATATATATATATATATATATATATATTCCAGTTTGAATTTTGTTGGCAATGAAGATTTTGCAACAGTTGCCTCTTATTATTGGTGAACCAGTTATCATTATCTTCTTTTTCATTAATATTACCGTTATCATTATTGGTGTTATTATTATTGTTCTCAGTATCATTATCATTGCTACCCTTACCTTCATTATCCTCATCATTGCTTTTTATCATTTCTGCTTTTATCATTGCTAATATCATTCTTATCATCATCATCATTATCATTATCATCATTATCATTATTATCACCATTATTATTATCATCATTATCATCAATGTCACTATTATTGTTATCATCATCATCATCATTATTATTATTATCATTATCGTTGTTGTTACTATTACTGTTATCACCACCGTTCAAATAATGACAATTGTTATTAACATGACTTTTGTTTCCATGATTATAATTATCATCAACAGATGTGACATTATCTTTGCTATCATCTTCGTTATTGCTATTGCTTTCATATCATTTTCAGCACCGTAATTAATACTGTTACTGCTTCAGATCTCAGCGTAATGTAATCATCATCATAATCATCGCTTTTGTCATCATCATATCATCACTACAGCCATTATCACACCATGAGAATTGTCCAAACGTGAGAATTGATAACATCATCATCATCTCAAAAGTGAAATTACATTATCAATTATGGTAGGAATATGTGAATGTTTCCATAACTAATCAGATTATAAGGTCGATTTCAGTCTGTGATCTTTTGTCGGATTTATGTTTCATTATGTGATGTTAGGAAAAAAAAAAACGTTGGTAAAAGTGTGTCACCTGATCATGGCATTTGGTCCGTTGCACGAAGCGTATGTATTGCAATTGAATATGTAAATTAGCTTTAAATGGGATCTTGTCGAAGGATCTGTCCATTTGCAATGCTTATTAGTGTCTCACGTGTCACACATACGCACACACATACACACACACACACATACACACAAAACACAAACGCATACAAAACACACACACACACACACACACACACACACACACACACACACACGCACGCACGCACGCACACACATACACACACACACATACGCACAAAACACACACACACACACACACACACACTCACACACACACACACACACACACACACACGCACATACACACACACACACACACATACGCACAAAACACACACACACACACACACACACACACACACACACACACACTCACACACGCACTCACATAAGCACACTCGAAAACGTACACATAAACACTCAGAAAATAGCAATAACAAATAAACAGAACATAGAAATTACAATAAACAAAGATGAGTCGCACACGTGATGATTCAATAGATACCCAAAGCAGACGAATAGACGAGCAGAGGAAGAAACAAATGAGAAAATAAAATATCCGATCCCCTTCTTTCCACACAAACGCATTCGAGGTAATTGGATTCTCTCTTATTCCTCTCGCTTTCCGTCCCAGTTGCTTCTGCTTCCCGTCTAGCTGGAAAGAGAGAGAGATAGAGAGAGAGAATAAGGAAGAGAGAGAGAATGAGAAAGACACAGACAGAGAGAGAGAGAGGGAAGGGGAGAAAGAGAGAGAGAGAGAGAGAGAGAGAGAGAGAGAGAGACTAAGAAAGAGAGAGAGAATGAGAAAGACAGACAGAGAGAGAGAGAGGGAAGGGGAGAAAGACACAGACAGAGAGAGAGGGGAGGGAGGGAGAGAGAGAGAGAGAGAGAGAGAGAGTGAGTGAGTGAGTGAGAGAGAGAGAGAGAGAGAGAGAGAGAGAGAGAGAGAGAGAGAGAGAGAGAGAGAAAGAGAGAGAGAGTGAGAGTGAGAGAGAGAAGAGAGTAAGAGAGAATGAGACTGAGAGAGAGAGAGAGAAGTGGCCAGACAGAGAGAATAAGCCTATG
>NC_091560.1:42802689-42807689 GCF_042767895.1 Penaeus vannamei
AAAGTTTAAGCTATATATAGCGTTTGTTAAGTCATTTTAACGGGAAAATTAGTAGCTTTTACTCCCATGTCTAGCGGTTTTGTGGAAATATCAGTGACAACACTGACTTTATGCTGGATTTGTGAGCGACAAGAGACACTAAAAGATACTTATCATTGACAATATAGATTATGTCTACTTGTAACTGAAGTTGTACTTGAATATAGTTTGCTGTTTATTTATTTATTTATTTATTTATTCTATGATTTTGAAAGGTCATTGCTTCTGGGAATTCATTCATTTGATTATTTTTTGTATAATATTTAATATCACTTATGCTCGTGACGTCAAAATAAATACTTACTCATTTTATCGTCATTATCATTATTATCTTTAATCAACATTATTAAAATTATTATTGTTAGCATTATTGTTGTTATATTTAACATCATTACTATTTTAACCATTGGTATTATTAACATTATTATTATCATTATCACTATCGTTATCATTGTTATAATTATCATCATTGCTATTTTAACCATTACTGTTATTAACATTATCATTATCATTATCACATTCGTTATTGTTATCATTATCAATATCATTATCATAATTATTTTCATCATTGTTATTATCATTGTCATTAATCATTATCATTATCATTATCATTACCGTTAGCATTATTATCATCATTATCACCACCATTATTATTATCATTATTCTTATCACTATCAATAGTATGTTCGTTAGAAATATCAAAATTATCATAATTAACTTTATTACTGTCATTGCCATTACTCATATTATCATTATTATGTTCTCGGTCAGCATACCTATAGCATCATAAGTGTATAATATATACTATTCTGTGTGTCGACATATAATGCTAAATGCTTTACCTGTCATTAACGAATTTAAGGATACACGATGTACATTTCCATCCCTCATTAACAACCTTATTATTACAATTAAGATCTAACATTAACATAAAGGAGAAGCTGTGATGTTTTAAATAATAGTTAAGGACAACATAACGAGCTGAAAGTTCCAACATTTCCAACAGGACGAACGGTATTCATGTTGGTAAATGTAGAAAAGGTATGAATGAGAATATCTTCACAATACAAGAAATGTATTGTGAAGATATTCATTCTCATTCATACCTTTTCTACATTTCCAACAAGATCAGATTCTCACAGGATGAGCACATGCACCTTTTATGCATCTAAGAATACTTCACATGGAGAGAAGAATCAGGGATAGATTACATATGATGAAACCTGATTTTAAGAGCAAAAAAGGGGAAACTTTCCGCAAACTTGATATGTTGCCTCCATTATCTGTTGGTGAAATATCCAGGAATATATTAGTTACGATTGTATGTCTTTTAAAATGCGAATACGTAGAATTTATTGCAAATGTGCTGGAGGATGCTAAAAAACCGTTCGTAATTTGTATTAAGATACATTTTTGACAGTTAAAAACCTGTGCTCACCAGGGCTCGAACCTGGGACCTTCTGTGTGTTAGACAGATGTGATAACCACTACACCATGAGCACTTGTATTCTTACTTGAAATATTATTTCCTGAAGAGTTTTCATGCTTCCCATCAATGTTATAGTCACAAGGTATGGTATTAATGGTAATAATGGCAATAAAGCAACAAATATTAAAGACAACTATAACAGTACCTATGTGATGGTAAATGTTATTACTCTCCTTACTGTTATTATCTTTATCATTGTTATTCTTATTATTATACTTGTTTCTCATTATTATTATATTATTGCTATAATTGTTATTTCATAATTGTTAATACAATTTTTTGTCCACGATAATGATAACGATTTTTGCTGTCATTACTGTTATCTTAATATGATTATGATCATATATTTATCATCATAAACAATCATAAAAATGTTGCCAAGAATTGCTAAACCTTTATAATGCATAAGACCTGATAAAACAGGGAATTAAATCAGCATATAAATAAATGTTTATATCCATCTTAAAGCAAAAAATATAAATGAAAACAAACTTCGTCACAAAATTAAACGACAAATGACAGAAACATGAAATATAAAATGTAATACATATCCTTTCAGATATCAGAAAATCAAATATCAGTAAAAAGCAGTTGGTGCATGACTGCCTCACACCAATCATTTCTGCCGTACCAGAATACTGGTACGGCAGAAAAAGGAGTGACTACTGGTACGGCAGAAAAAAGATTGACTACTGGTACGGCAGAAAAAGGAGTCACTACTGGTACGGCAGAAAAAGGAGTGACTGTTTGGTACGGCAGAAAAAAGAAGTGACTACTGGTACGGCAGAAAAAAGTGACTGCTGGTACAGCAGAAAAAGAAGTGACTAATGATGCGTCAGAAAAAGTGACTACTGGTACGGTAGAAAATGAAGTGACTTCTGGTACGGCAGAAAAAGAAGTGACTACAGGTACGTCAGAAAAAGAAGTGACTACAGGTATGCAGAAAAAGAAGCAACTACTGGTACGGTAGAAAAAGAAGTGACTGCAGGTACGGCAGAAAAAGAATTGACTACTGGTACGGCAGAAAAAGACAGTGACTACTGGTACGGCAGAAAAAGAAGTGACTACTGGTACGACAGATAAAGAAGCGACTTCTGTTACTGCAGAAAAATAAGTGACTACAAGTGCGGCAGAAAAAGTGACTACTGGTACGGCAGAAAAAGAAGAGACTGCTGGTACAGCAGAAAAAGAAGTGACTACTGGTACGGCAGAAAAAGTGACTACTGGTACGGCAGAAAAAGAAGTGACTACAGGTACGGCAGAAAAAGAAGTGACTACTGGTACGGCAGAAAAAGAAGTAACTGCTGGTACGGTAGAAAAGAACTGACTACAGGTACGGGAAAAAGAAGAACTGACTACAGGTACGGCAGAAAAAGAAGTGACTACTGGTACGGCAGAAAAAGAAGTGACTACTTGTACGGCAGAAAAAGGTGTTTAGTGGGACAGTACAAGAAGTGACTACTGGTACGACAGAAAAAGAAGTAACTACTGGTACGGCAAAAAAGAAGTGACTATTGGTACGGCAGAAAAAATAGTGACTACAGGTACGGCAGAAATAGAAGTGACTACTGGTACGGCAGAAATAGAACAGAATAGCCCCCGAATACGGTCCTGCGTATGCGTGGTGAAAGAAAGATGGCGGCGTCTTGATACGAGAAATTGTTACCACTCTCAATAAGGTCAGATTAGCCTCGTACCTGTTACCTGGAAATGACGTTACATGCACATACACACGTATGCCGTAAGCCTAACCGCGAGACATCGGGTGTGGCTGCCGTACGCGTAACATCGGCCTTATGGGAAACTAGTAATGTGCGTGGGTTTCGCGATCGACTCTTGGGATAGATAATCACCATTCTAGTCGTTTCTGGGAGTGTGATTAGCTTAACTGAGGCGTGTGGTGGAGCTAGGGTCTATTACCATTAGTAGTAGTAATAGTAAAATCAGTATTATCAGGATCCTCTTTATTAGTAGTATCACTAATACTAATACCATCATGTTAGTATTATCATTGTCGCTATATTAATCATCTTCATCGTTATCGTCTTGGTTATTATATTCGTCATTATCATCATCATCATCGGTATCATTATCATTTTCATTACCATCATCAAAATCACCGTCTTCACTTCATACTATTTTCATCATCTCCATCTTCATCTTCATCTTCATCTTCATCTTCTTCATCTTTACTATCATCTTCATCATTATCCCCATCGCCATCACCAATATAATTGTTATTAACATCATCATGGCTAAGAAGATTGGCAATCATAAGTAAGTAGTTTAATGAATCAACATATCAAGGACAATATAACATTAATTATATCGCAATCTAGTCATCGGTATGGAATTGGATGCTGCTTCTAACACACGTATTCTGTCTTTGATCCGCCATTTTCTACGTTCCTATTTATAGTCAACTTATCAAAAGCAGTGAGGTTTGAACTCCATGAATATTTAAGGATGGCTTGAAATGTAGACTAGCTAAGAATTGCAACACTTCAACCAGGAACTCTAAAATTTAAAGAGCTACCTTTAACGCAAATAAGAATATTTTACGCTCGTATTCATTAAACGCATTTTTTTTTTTTTTTTGAATTTATCAAAAAATTACGGGTGGGAGGCTGAGCCAAAGATGATCGTACCGGAGGAACATAACTGTTAATAAAAGAATATTGCAAACAACTGGCAATTTATATCAGTAATATAAAGTATTGAAAATAAGCCAAATTAGCACAGTCTGTTAACACAAACTTCAAAAACATTGCATACGATAGGTAGACAGTAAGGGAACCTCGAGTATGTAAATTTATGATATGATTCAATTGTGTATTGTGGATAAGCATAATAAATGAAGGTCATGTAAACTTTCCTTCAATAAATTGTTTTCTAAATCTTTTATGTCCTTTAATCTATTGCCACGTTTCATGTATAAGTTAGTATAAACGGTAGAAATGTCATAATGTTTTATTATCACTAAAATATTTTCCCCTTCTTCCTCCTTCCCCAGTCTCTGATTTGGGACCGTTTCGTGTGTAAATCACTAATGCAATTATGTGAAATGTATGTCTTTTGGGAATATTCTTGTCTGAAGCTACTTCTCAGTTGGGAAAAATACAGGTTGAATAAACTGGCACAGCAGCCTCGTGTAACACTTCCCTAAGGACTGATTCTACGATCTGACACTTGGTGATGCAATACCTTTGTAAAATGGGGGGCGTCTTATGCGATGCTGCTTCTTCTGCCTCGGCAAATACCATGTATTTCTGTGTATGTACATGTGTGCGTGTCTATATATATATATATATATATATATATATATATATATATATATATATATATATATATATATATATATATGTGTGTGTGTGTGTGTGTGTGTGTGTGTGTGTGTGTGTGTGTGTGTGTGTGTGTGTGTGTGTGTACATATATATGTATATATGTGCGTTTGCGCACACACACGCACACA
>NC_091560.1:42833051-42835551 GCF_042767895.1 Penaeus vannamei
AGGGGAGAAGGAAGGGGGGAGAGTGGAGGGTGGAGGGGGAGGGGGAGGAGGGTGGAGGGGGGGAGGAAGGGGGGAAAAGGGTGGATGATGGGGGAGGTGGAAGGGGGGGAGGGGGTTGGGAGGGATGGAATGGGGGGGAAGGAGGGTGGAGGGGGAAAAGGGTGGAGGATGGGGGAGGTGGAAGGGGAGGAAGGATGGGGGAGAAGGAGATATAATGATGGGGAGAAGGAATAAGTAGGAAGGACGGGGGAAAGAGAAAAGGGCGAAGAGGGAGGATGGAGGAAGGATGGGAGAGAAGGAGGAAGGGGAAAAGATAGGGAAAAGGGAGAGAGAACGATAAGGTGGAGAGGGGTCGGAGAATGGGGCAGAGAGGGAATATAGGAATGGAGAAGGATAGGAAAAGGGAGGAAGGGAAAGAGGGGATGGGGAAGGAGGGGAAAAAGGAGGAAGAGAAAAGGAAGGAAAAGATAAGAGAAAACGAAGAGGGAATATGAAAGTGAAAGTGAAAAAGGGGAATGGAGGGAGTGGAGGATAAGGATAATCAAATTAATGATAACTATAATAATAACAGTAATAGTAATAATATCAATGATGATAAAAATTATAATCATTATAACAGAAGCAATGATAATAATGACGAACAGAATGTTAAAGGTAACATAATAAAAAGTAAAAACTAAATAGATAATGACAATGATAATTACAACAACAGTAACTAA
Organism: Penaeus vannamei; assembly: GCF_042767895.1. NCBI lineage: Eukaryota > Metazoa > Arthropoda > Malacostraca > Decapoda > Penaeidae > Penaeus > Penaeus vannamei. The sequence goes on from NC_091560.1 coordinate 42,833,771, forward strand.
AATAACTAAAAACATAATAATAATGAGAATAAAATCGATAATAATAACACAAGTAAAATACAAAAAAATAACAACGACAGAAAAAAACAACAATACTACTAATAATGATAACACCAAAACGACGACAGAAAAAAAAATAACAACAATACTAATGATACCGATAACACCAAAACGACGACAGAAAAAATTTAACAATACTAATGATAACGACAACACCAATACCAATAATCAAATAATGACAAAAATAGCAAAAGTACTTACACTGGAAAGTCTGAATATCGTCACAAGGCAGCTGAGTGACCCGGATGTTGAAAGTATATGCTGGCCGCCCTTGTACCAGCGCTGCCAACACCAACTGGGACTTTTCTTCCATCTCGAAGGTCGCTGTTGGAAGGGTGGAAGAGATGATAAAGGGGGGGAATAAGAGAAGAAAAGGAGAGAAGAGAGGGAGGATAAAGTGGGGGAATAGGAGAAGAAGAGGAGAGATATAAGAGGAGGTCGCTGTTGGAAGGGTGGAAGAAATGATAAAGTGGGGGAATAGGAGAAGAAAAGGAGAGAAGAGAAGGAGGATAAAGTGGGGGAATAGGAGAAGAAGAGGAGAGATATAAGAGAAGGGGGCTGTTGGAAGGGTGGAAGAGATGATAAAGTGGGGGAATAGGAGAAGAAAAGGAGAGAAGAGAGGGAGGATAAAGTGGGGGGAAAGGAGAAGAAAGGGAGAGATATAAGAGGAGGTCGTTGATGGAAGGGTGGAAAGGGGATAGAATTAATGAATAGGAGAAGAGAGGGACAGATAGAAGAGAAGGATAAATTGGGGGAATAGGAGAAGGAAGGGAGAGATAGAAAAGAAGGATAATAAAATAGGAGGATAGGAGAAGAAAGGGGGAGATATAAGAGGAGGTCGCTGTTGGAAGGGTGGAAGAGATGATAAAGTGGGGGAATAGGAGAAGAAAAGGAGAGATAGAGGAGAAGGATAAAGTGGGGGGAAAAGGAGAAGAAGAGGAGAGATAGAAGAGGAGGTCGCTGATGGAAGGGTGGAAAGGGGATAAAATTAATGAATAGGAGAAGAGAGGCAGAGATAGAAGAGAAGGAGGATAAAGTCTGGGAATAGGAGAAGAAAAGGAGAGATAGAAGAGAAGGAGGCTAAAGTGGGGGAACAGGAGAAGAAAGGGAGAGATAGATGATGAGGAGCACAAAGTGGGGAAAAGGAGAAGAAAAGGTGAGATAGAAGAGAAGGCGGATAAATTGGCGGAACAGAAGAAAGATAGAGATAAAAGAGAAGGAGAATAAAGTGGGGGAATAGGAGAAGAAAAGGAGATATAGAAGAGAAGGAGAATAAAGTGGGGGAATAGGAGAAGAAAAGGAGAGATAGAGGAGAAGGAGGATAAAGTGGGGGAATAGGAGAAGAAAGGGAGAGATATAAGAGAAGGAGGATAAAGTGGGGGAATAGGAGAAGGAAGGGAGAGATAGAAGAGAAGGAGGATAAAGTGGGGGAATAGGAGAAGAAAAGGAGATATAGAAGAGATGGAGGATAAAGTGATGAAAACGGAGAAGAAAAGGAGAGATAGAAGAGAAGGAGGATAAAGTGATGAAAACGGAGAAGAAAAGGAGAGATAGAAGAGAATGAAGAAAAGGTACATTCTGGGTTCCTTTGCATCAGTTCTGCCAACACCTACAGGGTATTCTCTTCCACCTCGAAGGTCTCTGTTGGAAGGTGGAAGGATCTTAAAGCATTGGAGGGACAGTCGAGAAGAAAAGGAGAGACAGTTTTTGTCCATTGCTAT
>NC_091560.1:42858051-42860551 GCF_042767895.1 Penaeus vannamei
AAATAATGGGGTAGATTTTACTAGCAATTCGGATATGATATCATGAGTAATAATAATTTGTGCAACATTTTCTTAATTTTTGATTATTTGTGAAATTCTTAGATATCGAGTTATGTCAACAAATCCAAAAAGTTAAATTGATGATATATGGAAATGCAAAACTTATCCATCTATTTATCTATTGATGTTTTTATTTATCACTTTCTCTTTTTTTATCAGCGGGTGTGTGCGTGTGTGAGTGTGCGTGTATATTTATATGTATATGTATGTTTGTGCGCATATGTGTGTGTGTGTGTGTGTGTGTGTGTGTGTGTGTGTGTGTATGTGTTTGTGCGTTTATGTGAATGTGTAGCTAAACATGAATCCGTCAAGAGATAAGAACTGTTACACATTTTCTCACTTGATCCCCTAAATATCTAAGAATCTATGACAAAGAATCACAAACAAAGGCTAAAATAACACTTGATTTCCTTTCTTTTCAAACATCTGTTACACGTTTGAGACTGAATAAAGAAAGAGAAGACGTAAACAAACCGACGTAAACAAAACATGCTTTAAACATGTTGCTCCAAGGGACCGTTAATTGATAACAAGTCTTTGGGCTTTTGAGCATTTTTAACATGAAAAAAAATCTAAAAAAAAGTACAAATCTTAAAAAAAAAGAAAAAATGGTCACTTATAGTCTACTTCATATTGATTTTTGTTATATTCATATAAAACAAATCGACATTCATATATATATATATATATATATATATATATATATATATATATATATATATATATATATATATATATACATAAATATATACATATATATGTATAAATACATGTATGTATATATATATATGTATAAATACACATATGCATATATATATATATATATACATATATATATATATATATATATATATATATATATATATATATATATATATATATATATATATATATATATATATATATATACGTGTAATTATAACTATATACACAAATACTTCATCTGCAATTCCGATTAAATAAAATCTGTAACCATATATACAACACTTATTCAAAAATAATCCTAATATATACAAGCATTCTTCAGTGATGATAAATACAATGTGAAAAATATGACAAGAACCACAACATTCACAAAAATAAAGATCATTTTTTCACATTCGTTGACTGATTGATGTTTGGCAAATTAATGATATGCAACATACTATATATTGAAATCCCATTGTATTTTCTACAACAATACAGTTACAGAAAGAGAAGAGAAAAAAACAAACATGAATGTACTGATTTATACCCACACATGTACACATATACGAACCCTTTCAGACACATATATATATATATTTTAGGTGTTAAGTTGAAAAATAGAGTTAAACTTTTGATTTTTTTTACTATATTCTTTGTACTTATATATGTGGATTATTTTCTATTTAATTATCATTTATTTTCTTTATGAGGTATTTATCAGTCGAGGTATAATTGTTTTTGGTTTTAAATGTATTTTTTTAAAGTCTTTTTGCCGTAATTTTGTTTTGTCGTTGTTTTAAAATTTTGTGATCCTTTCAAAATCTAAATGACTATCAAATGGCTTTTAATTCTATCGATATACGAGTAAATACTTATATTTTGAATTCGTCTATGATTATAGTCTCCAGTATATTATCAAACTACAGTCACACATACACACGCACACGCACATACACACACACACACACACACACACACACACACACACACACACACACACGCACACACACACACACACACGCACACATACACACGCACACGCACATACACACACACACACACACACACACACACACACACACACACACACACACGCACACACACACACACACACACACGGACAATGTATACCATAAAATACACGCAGGTATATAACTATACATAAATTCCGGAAGTACCAATCTATACACATACTTCCTGAGAAATGGTCGTAAATACAGCAGTTACAAAAGATTCTAGATCCTCCAGTATTCACAAGATAAATATAATTCAACACATCAAAGGAATGTATTAAATCAACTATTGAAGAAGAAAAGTTCTAAATCGATGCAAGGCTGACAAAAAAAAAAAAAAAAAAAAAAAAAATAACACAAATTCTCTTTGATCTGTTTAATTACATTATTGTACTGGCAGATAGAACGGTAAAGGCAAGTGTACACTATAAACTTCTTTGATACTGTTCATTGTATAGAAAGGACAGGGATTCACTGTCACCCATAATGCGTGCTTACATACAGCATATATGCAGTATGAATATATTGTACATAAACATCCATACATACGCATGTAGACACACAGTAATATATGAACTCATGGATGTATATGCATAAATGTTATATATATATATATATATATATATATATATATATATATATATATATATATATATATATATATATATATACATATATTCTATACATACATACAAAGACATGAGTACGTATACAAACACACACTGATATACGATCCATAC
>NC_091560.1:42870551-42873051 GCF_042767895.1 Penaeus vannamei
TATATATATATATATATATATATATATATGTTCATATATGTATATATATGCACACGCACATACACACACAAACACAAATACATATCTATACATACACAATCATATACATATATATATGTATATATATATATATGTATATATATACATATACATATATATATATATATATATATATATATATATATATATATATATACATATATATATATATATATATATATATATATATATATATATATATGCATATATACATATGTATGTGTGTGTGTATATATGTCTCTATGCGTATATGTCCACCCTACTCACCGAAGAGGCGCCCTGGTCACGAGGACCTGCGAGTGCTGGAACAAAGCCACCAGGATGTACGAGTAACAGCAGATGATGGCGGCCACAGGGATCACAAAGCCGCCCAGAAGCAGGTACACGTAATAGGCACGGTTGCTAGCCGTCCGGGTGATGTAGTCCCACGAGCATGACGTCATCAGACCTAGCGAGGGGGGGAGGGGGGAAGGGACGTGGGAAGGGGAGGGGAAGAGAGAGAGAGGGTGGGTTTTAATATCGTTGCGTTGGGGGTATTTCTAATACTGTTTGGTGTGTGTATGTATATATGTATATATATATATATATATATATATATATATATATATATATATATATATATATATATATACATATATATATATATATATACATATATATATATATATATATGTATATATATATATATATATATATATATATATATATATATATATATATATATATATATATATATATATATATATATATATATATATATATATATGTATACACACACACACACATACACACACGCAAACGCTACATAGGCATATACACACACTGACTTTCAATTCCAGTTCTTCAAAATCAATATCAACACCAATATTCCATTTCTTTGAATCTATAGAAACCTCTTTTCACCTCTTTTCACCTCTTTTCACCTTTTTTCACCTCTTTTCACCTCTTTTCACCTCTTTTCACCTCTTTTCCAACATACCTTCAGGGACATACGCGCTCCAGCCGAAAAAAGGTGGAAGGGCCAAAGCAGAGCAGTATATCCAAATGAAAATGATAATCTGGGGAAAAAAAGATTATATGATAATATAATAATGAGGAATGATAATGAGGATTATGATGATAATGAGGATTATGATAATTTGGGTATTATTGGTAATATTGATAATTATTTTTATTTGGATATACTGCAGAACAGTATAACCAGATGAAAATGATAATCAGAAAGAAAACGATAATAATGAGGATTATGATAATGCTGGTAATATTAGTACTAGTGTTTGTAATTAAGATGGTGATGTTTAAAGGTAACAATGATGATGATAATGATGATGATGGTGATAATGATGGTGATAATGATGATGATGGTGATAATGATGATGATGATGATAATGATGATAAAATGATAATAGTAATTTTGATACTATTGATACAATATATTTAGATACGACTATTTATGATGACAATAATAATAATCATAATATTAATGATGATGATAATAATAAGGAAAATACTAATAACAATGATGATGACAATGATAATGAGAACAAAAATACAATAAACATGAAAGAAAAAATAGGAGCAAAAGTAACACGACTGAATGATAAGGAAAGAAAGAGGTAATAATAAGAGTAACATTGATAATAATGTAAAAATATTAACAATGATAATGATAATGAAGTTACTAATAAAGATGATAATCCTACTCCTACTGCCGTTTCTAATACTAATAACGATAATTACTTATGTATGTATGCATGTGTGTATATATATGTGTATGTACGTAAGTGTTTGTGTATTCATGCATGTACGTGTGTGCATCTATATGTTCATAGATATATGTATGTATATATGCATATATATATATATGTATATATGTGTACATGTAAGTATATCTGTACAAAAGTATGTATATAAGCATGTACGCGTGCGTCTATATATTCATGCATGTATGTATATATGTATGTATATATGTGTACATGTAATTATATGTGTATATGTGCACATGTAAATATATGTGTACATGTAAGTATGTGTACATGTATGTGTACATGTATGTGTATATGTGCACATGTAAGTATATGTGTACATGTAAGTATATGTGTACATGTAAGTATATGTGTACATGTAAGTATATATGTACATGTAAGTATATGTGTACATGTAAGTATATATGTACATGTAAGTATATGTGTACATGTAAGTATATGTATACATGTAAGTATATGTATACATGTAAGTATATATGTACATGTAAGTATATGTATACATGTAAGTATATGTGTACATGTAAGTATATATGTACATGTAAGTATACGTGTACATATAAGTATATGTGTACATGTATGTATATATGTGTACATGTAAGTATATATATACATGTAAGTATATATGTACATGTAAGTATATGTGTACATGTAAGTATATGTGTACATATAAGTATATGTATACATGTAAGTATATA
>NC_091560.1:42880551-42885551 GCF_042767895.1 Penaeus vannamei
AGGACAACTGGGTAATAACTTTATTCGCAAAATCTACGGAAAAAAGGGGGTCTAATTTTTATCTTTATTTTTATTATCATTATTATTTTTACCTATTTTTTTTTCTTAAATCGCGGGAAGCATAATTTTTATCTTTATTTTTGTCATTATTATTATTTTTTTTTAACCTATTCTTTATATCACGGGAAGCATAATTTTTATCTTTATTTTTACTATCATTATTATTTTTACCTATTCTTTATATCAAAGGGAAGCATAATTTTTATCTTTATTTTTATTATTATTATTTTTACCTATTCTTTATATCAAGGGAAGTATAATTTTTATCTTTATTTTTATTATCATTATTATTTTTATCTATTCTCTATATCAAGGGAAGCATAATTTTTTATCTTTATTTTTGTCATTATTATTATTTTCACCTATTCTCTATATCAAGGGAAGCATAATTTTTATCTTTATTTTTATTATCATTATTATTTTTACCTATTCTTTATATCAAGGGAAGCATAATTTTTGTCCTTATTTTTATTATCATTATTATTTTTACCTATTCTCTATATCAAGGGAAGCATAATTTTTATCTTTATTTTTATTATCATTATTATTTTTACCTATTCTTTATATCAAGGGAAGCATAATTTTTATCTTTATTTTTATTATCATTATTATTTTTACCTATTCTTTATATCAAGGGAAGCATAATTTTTATCTTTATTTTTATTATCATTATTATTTTTACCTATTCTTTATATCAAGGGAAGCATAATTTTTATCTTTATTTTTATTATCATTATTATTTTTACCTATTCTTTATATCAAGGGAAGCATAATTTTTATCTTTATTTTTATTATCATTATTATTTTTACCTATTCTTTATATCAAGGGAAGCATAATTTTTATCTTTATTTTTATTATCATTATTATTTTTACCTATTCTTTATATCAAGGGAAGCATAATTTTTATCTTTATTTTTCTTATCATTATTATTTTTACCTATTCTTTATATCAAGGGAAGCATAATTTTTATCTTTATTTTTCTTATCATTATTATTTTTACCTATTCTTTATATCAAGGGAAGCATAATTTTTATCTTTATTTTGATTATCATTATTATTTTTACCTATTCTCTATATCAAGGGAAGCATAATTCTTATCTTTATTTTTATTATCATTATCATTTCTACCTATTCTTTATATCAAGGGAAGCATAATTTTTATCTTTATTTTTATTTTTACCTATTCTTTATATCAAGGGAAGCATAATTTTTATCGTTATTTTTATTATCATTATTATTTTTACCTATTCTTTATATCAAAGGGAAGCATAATTTTTATCTTTATTTTTATTATCATTATTATTTTTACCTATTCTTTATATCACGGGAAGCATAATTTGTCTTTATCTTCTTTATTTTTCTTATCATTATTATTTTTACCTTATTCTTTATATCATAGGGAAGCATAATTTTTATCTTTATTTTTATTATCATTATTATTTTTACCTATTCTTTATGTAAAGGGGAGCTTATAATTCTTATCTTTATTTTTATTATCATTATTGCTTTTACCTATTCTTTATATCAAGGGAAGCATAATTTTTATCTTCATTTTTATTATCATTATTATTTTTACCTATTCTTTATATCAAGGGAAGCATAATTTTCATCTTTATTTCTATTATCATTATTATTTTTACCTATTCTTTATATCAAGGGAAGCATAATTTTTATCTTTATTTTTATTATCATTATTGCTTTTACCTATTCTTTATATCAAGGGAAGCATAATTTTTATCTTTATTTTTATTATCATTATTATTTTTACCTATTCTTTATATCAAGGGAAGCATAATTTTTATCTTTGTTTTTGTTATCATTATTATTTTTACCTATTCTTTATATCACGGGAAGCATAATCTTTATCTTTATTTTTGTCATTGTTATTATCATTTCTATTTTTTTCTTAAATCGCGGGAAATTTTTATCTTTATTTTTATTATCATTATTATTTTTACCTATTCTTTATATCAAGGGAAGCATAATTTTTATCTTTATTTTTATTATCATTATTATTTTTACCTATTCTTTATATCAATAGAAGCATAATCTTTATCTTTATTTTTATCATTATTATTATCATTTCTACCTATTTTTTTTTTCTTAAATCGCGGGAAGCATAACGAACAAGAAGTTAAAAGGAGGAGGTCGGATTCAAGGCCAAGAATGGGGGGTTGGGGGGTTGGGGTGGGGTGGGGGTGGGGGGGGGACGATGATAAGAGATACCAGCCTTTGTGACGGCGAGGGAGAGATAAAGGGGAGAGGCTGAGGTAGGCCTGTGTGTGAATGGAGGAAGAAGGAAGAAGGGAGAGATAAAACGAGAGAGAAATATGTATATTTATGTATGTATATGTGTATGTAAATTGTGCATGTATATGTTCTTTCATTCGTCTTATTCCTTGGTTATTTTAGTTATTTGTTTTTATGTTACTACTAATCTTAATTAATTGTGCGTTATTTTCTTATATATGTTTTATCCCCTCTTATTGGAAGCCAATAATGTTTTATTAAGCCAATCAGATAGTCTTCACAGTCCACAAGAATGAGAAACTCTTTTATCTAAACCTTTAGTCTAATACCAAGAAAGGGTTAGAGCAGTGTTGTTCAAACTAGGGTCCGCAGCATAGATCAGAAGGGTATGTGAACAGACAAGGAACACACACACACACGCACACACACATACACACACACGCACACACACACACACACACGCACACACACACACACACACACAAACAGAAACATCACGTGTTCTATGAACCATCTTTTTTTTTATTCCGGTATTAAATTCGAATTTATTGACCAACACTCCTGCAATACAGAATTCTCATAATTAGTATATAATTTGCATTCTCCTCAATAAAACTTTTTTTTTTAGCCATGGTAGACAGGGGAGTGTAGGTGGGGGTGGGGGGGGAGGGAGTACGTAACAGTGCAAGGAGGTAATACAGGGTACAATAAGCGAAAATGATTGGACAACACTGAGTTAGAGAATACAATGGGGAGCGTTCCGTACCACGCCAGCTCTTGTTAGGCACACGCTAGTTAGGTCAATTCACCTCACAAACGACCATTAGCTCACCCACAGGAACAAGACGCGGGTTGTCTGTCCTACAATCACACATATTAATTACCTGTCCCAAGGAAGTCTTTCTTTCCTCCAATTCAGTGGTGTAATAGGTGGGGGGGGGGGAGTGGTGGCGAGCTCTATCCACACCCTCCTTCTCTGGCTACACCCTTATTCAGTGGTGTGATATGGTCGAAAGTGGTGGAAAGCTCTATCTACACCCTCTTCTCTGGCTACACTTCTATTCAGTGGTGAAATATGGTCGAAAATGGCGGAACGCTCTATCCACACCCTCCTTCTCTGGCTACACTTCTATTCAGTGGTGAAATATGGTCGAAAATGGTGGAAAGCTCTATCCACACCCTCCTTCTCTGGCTACACCCTTATTCAGTGGTGTAATATGGTCGAAAATGGTGGAAAGCTCTATCTACACCCTCCTTCTCTGGCTACACCCTTATTCAGTGGTGTAATATGGTCGAAAATGGTGGAAAGCTCTATCCACACCCTCCTTCTCTGGCTACACTTCTATTCAGTGGTGAAATATGGTCGAAAATGGTGGAAAGCTCTATCCACACCCTCCTTCTCTGGCTACACCCTTATTCAGTAGTCTAATATGGTCGAAATTGGTGGAAAACTCTATCTACACCCTCCTTCTCTGGCTACACTTCTATTCAGTGGTGGAATATGGTCGAAAATGGTGGAAAGCTCTATCCACACCCTCCTTCTCTGGCTACACTTCTATTCAGTGTTGTAATATGGTCGAAAATGGTGGAAAGCTCTATCCACACTCTCCTTCTCTGGCTTCCCTTCTATTCTGTGGTGTAGCATAATGAAAACAGTGGAAAGCTCTATCTACACCCTCCTTCTCTGGCTACACCCTTATCCAGTGGTGTAATATGGTCGAAAATGGTGGAGAGCTCTGGCCACAACCACCTCCATGATACAACGAGAGTTATCCGTCAAGTTGTATTTCTAATAACTGTAAACAATTCTGATAATTAAGTGTCTATACTGTTGTGATATTTTTTTCGTGGGTAATTTTTTTCGTGGGGAAAGCTAGTTAAAATCCTCTTGGGAATCATCGTTTTAACTCGGATATAGTTATATATATTGTTATATATATATTGCATCTATATTGCCTCAACAAGAACAAGAGTTTTTATATAGAATAACACTCTATAAACACTCATAATATATAATAGAAACCTTCTAATCAGCAAGGGAATTATTGCCACTTTTACATTATCTGAATACGGACTGAAAGATTATTAACATCCGAGTGAAAGGTTGGAAAGTAAAAAAAAATGAAAAAAAGAGAGTGAGTGTGTGTGTGCGAGAGAGAGAGGAGAGAGAGAGAGATTGAGAGTAAAATAGAGAAATAGAGAGAGAGAGAGAGGAGAGAGAGAGAGAGAGAGAGAGAGAGAGAGAGAGAGAGAGAGAGAGAGAGAGAGAGAGAGAGAGAGAGAGAGAGAGAGAGAGAGAGAAGGAGAGAGAGAGAGAGAGAGAGTAAAATAGAGAGAGAACGAGAAAGAGAGCCGGGGGGAGAAAGAGAGTGAGAGATAGATAGATAGATAAATAGATATCTATATATATATATATATATATATATATATATATAGAGAGAGAGAGAGAGAGAGAGAGAGAGAGAGAGAGAGAGAGAGAGAGAGAGAGCGGGTGGAGAAAGAGATAGATAGATAGATAGATAGATAAATAAATAAATAGATAGATAGATAGAGAGAGAAAATCATAATCGGAAAGACTATCAGATTTTCCTTAAGTGAAAAACGCCCCCCTGTCCCTGTTTCCTTCCTGATCAGGTGCGGAGTCTGAATAGCTCCAAATAAAACCTTAATTAATGGAGAAAAAAAACT